>NC_080670.1:99850590-100051590 GCF_030247195.1 Topomyia yanbarensis | reverse complement strand
CCATAATAGTGACCATTTTCCAATTCTCGTTTCTATTCCCGGACTGTCACATACTCCAACGAAAAGACAGAAATGGATCTACGACCAAGCGGATTGGACAACTTACGAACGTCTAACCGCCAGCGCTATTCGACCGGGTGCCGAAATATCAATTGACTGTTTCGTTGACCGTTTGATTAAAGCAGCAAACACTGCGATACCCTGCACAACCGGCAGAGTCGGTTCAAAAGCCGTTCCGTGGTGGTATCCGGAGGTTAAAGCGGCCATCAAAACTATAAGAAAAACACTGAGAGCACTAAGGCGTATTCAAGCAGAAGACCCACGGAAAGCTGATGCACTAAAACACTTCCAAGAGGCGCGTGCAGCTGCAAGAAAGTCGATCCATGATGCCAAACAGCGATCGTGGGAGGAATTCGTCACGAAGATATCTCCGAGTTCCACTGCGACGGAGATGTGGCAGACAGTGAACAGGTTGAGAGGGAAACGTCAGCATCGACCAACTGTCATCAAGCGATCTAGCGGCTACACGGATAAGGCTGAAGAAGTAGCTGAAAAACTGGCACAACATTACAGCGAACGATCCGCCACCTCCAGCTACTCGCCATTGTTCCAAAGAGAGAAGGAAAAGACCGAACGAAACCGCGTGAATTTCTCGCCAGATACCGACGATACTTACAACACAGACTTCACTCTGAACGAGCTGCTGTGGGCACTCGATAGAGGACGAAGTGGCTCTTCAGGCCCGGACTGCATCAGTTATCCAATGCTTCAGCGACTGCCGTTGTCGGTGAAAACTGCCATGTTAGAACTATTCAATAGAGTATGGCGTAGTGGCGTGTTCCCACCCTGTTGGCGAACTGGAATCATCGTACCAATTCCAAAGCCAAACTCGAATGACGCGGGTCCAGCTGCATTCCGTCCAATAACCCTAACGAGCTGTATGGCGAAGGTTTTCGAGCGAATAGTCAACCGACGGCTGACCACTGAACTAGAGGCGAACGGGCGTCTCGACAAACGACAACATGCCTTCAGGTCCGGTCGGGGCACTGACACATATTTTGCGGAGTTGGAGAGGTCATTACCCGACCGTGACGAGCACTGTCTGATAGCGTCGCTTGACTTGTCCAAGGCTTACGATACCACGTGGAGGTATGGCATACTACGAACACTACAGAAATTGCAGATACGCGGTAGAATGATCAACGTGTTGAACAGCTTCCTGACAGAAAGATCGTTCCAGGTTAATGTAGAGGGTTACTTATCGCCCACGCATCCGCTGGAAAACGGTGTGCCACAAGGTTCAGTGCTCTCGGTTACGCTGTTTCTCGTGGCCATTTAACCCATCTTTCGCGTGGTTCCGAACACTGTGAAGATCTTGTTGTACGCCGACGATATCCTACTCGTAGTTTGGGGGAAGAAAGACCAGCCGCTTTATCGAAAGCTTCAGTCAGCAGTAAAAGCCGTCCATGAATGGGCAAGAAGTGTTAGATTTACGATATCTGCAACGAAATCCAGCATCTTCTATTGTAGCCCTAATGCCCGACGTGCACCCAGTCAAGCAATCACGATAGATCGAGTTGCTATACCGACAGAAACACGCCTGAAAATTCTCGGCGTTACCCTCGATCGACCACTCAACTTCGTAGCGCACTGCAAATTGACGAAGAAGGCATGCGAATCTAGGCTGCGCATCCTGGAGATAATCGGTGCCAATCTTCCCCGTGGTCAACGCTCATCTTTACTGCAAATTGGATCCGCAATTATTACTTCGCGACTTTTGTATGGCATAGGACTCGTTAGTAGGGGTGGAGATGCTGTCATCAAAACCCTGGCACCCGCATACAACAAGATGATCAGATATGCATCTGGAGCATACGTCACCAGTCCGATCATAGCCATTATGGCTGAAGCAGGTACTCTACCGTTAGATCTTCTCATTCTCCCAACTGTAGCCCAATTAGCCATCAGAATGTTGGGAAACAGCAGGGAGAATGCGTTGACCTTCCCCTGGTTTGCCGAGCTTCCGAACGTTTGACAGACTCCTCTCCCAAACATCTACACCCGAACGCGACTAACTGATCGAAAGTGGTACGATCGCACGCCCCAGATCCTTTGGGAAATAAAGAAGCGCGTAAAAGCTAGAGACCCCTCGGGAATTATTTTTCCAGTTGTTCAAGAGCTCCTGACAAACCATCTCAGCCGTTCAACAATCGTCTACACTGATGGCTCGAAAGACGATACCGCAGTAGGCGCCGGAGTATTTGGAGAACACTTCCAACAGTCACTTGGCCTTCCACAGCAATGCAGTGTCTTCTCGGCAGAGGCATTCGCAATAAAAACAGCGCTAACAACATTCAACACGGTCAGCGACTTAGTAATAATGTCCGATTTGGCCAGCTGTTTATCGGCAATGGAAGCCGGCACATCCCAGCACCCGTGGATCCAGGAAATTGAAAACCTGCTACGAAATCGTTCAATCAAGCTGTGCTGGATTCCAGGTCACGCTGGCATCCGTGGCAACGAGGAGGCAGACAGACTCGCTGAAGAAGCGAGGAACATTGCCCCATTAGCTACATCTGCTCCGGGGGCAGACGCCGTCAAGCACTTAAAAACAGCTATCCGAAACCAATGGTACCGTCGGTGGTCAGCGTCCACTGAAGTAAAACTTCGCGAAGTTAAATTCGACACAGTGAAGTGGACTGACCGCGAGAATTCGGCCGAACAGCGAGTTCTTACCCGGCTTTGAATAGGGCATACCCGGCTCACACACGACTTTCTGCTAAAGAAAACTTCACCACCAGTGTGCGACTGCTGTGGGATCGTTGTAGATGTCCGCCATATGATCCTCCACTGCAGAAAGTACGACGACGTTAGAAGGAAGCACAACATCGAGTCGACTAGTCTGCGAGCGGCTCTGCGCAAAGACAAGAAAAATGAGGAGAGTATAGTAAAATTCCTCAAGGAAACTAACCTATTTAAATTGCTATAAAATTATATTTTGATTTGTAACTGATAACTGCATTGTAAAATTTACAGGTAAAATATTTTTCTTCCGACACGAATGCACCCTTCCTTGGTGTAAAGTGTCGTTAATAAACAACAACAACAGTCGCTTCAAGTCGCGTGCTGTCCGACATCGCTGTCGCTGTTAAACTAATTTATAGCCCCTATGTTTGAATAATCTGGGCAAACGAGTGGATCACAGGTTTGCTTGCGAGGGGCCGCCGCTTCCGACGGCGGGTTGGCGGCCACCTCGTCCAGCGGATCCACAACGGCTTTGCGCCGCATTACACTGGCTTCGCCCTAAGTACTAGGGCAGTGTAACAACGGTTGAATATATCTATAAGTTCATTCAATAAATCAACGTTTGAAAAACATGATGAAATCCACAAATGATAAAGCAAATAATTCGAAAGAACAGCTAATGATATAAAGAAAGATAATAAGGATAACTTGAATTATTGTAACATTGTATGGAAAACCAAAACTCATTGGCGACTATAATAATAATAATAATAATAATAATAGCCAAAACAAAACATACGTCGGGTGGATCGCAGTTCTACACTATACTTTACTAAAACGTATGTCATAGCAAAGAATCCATAATTGCAAGAATGAACAAGCACAAAAAATTCAAAAATGAAACTCAAAAGAACTGCTCATATTCAAAAGAAGGCAAAATTAGTTATAAAATGGTAAAAATTCACTCGAAATATAATATCATCAATATCAATATAACAACCCATTATTATTATTATTGCTTAGTGCAGCTGCAACCTTATGGGTCATTCACCTGATAAACTACAAATTCAAATATGCCAAATGACCATTATGCCAAACGTTTGTTATGCCAAATGACCTTCAGTGTTATCAATTCTCAAAATTATACCAAATGACCATTAAGCCAAATGACCGTTATGCCAAATGACCTTCAGTGTGATCAATTCTCAAAAATTGTGCCAAATGACCTTTATGCCAAATAACCGTTATGCCAAATGTCCATTATGCCAAATGACCTTCAGTGTGATCAATTCTCCAAATTATGCCAAATGACCATTATGCCAAATAACCGTTATGTCAATTATCTATTATTCCAAATGACCTTATGCCAAATAACCGTTATGCCTAATGTCCATTATGCCAAATGACCTTCAGTGTGATCAATTCTCCAAATTATGCCAAATGACCATTATGCCAAATAACCGTTATGCCAATTATCCATTATGCCAAATGACCTTATGCCAAATGACTTTATGCCAAATGATTTTATGCCAAATGGCCCGCTCCCTATTTTAACCGCCTAATCAAATGATCATTATTCAAAACGAACGCATGCAAAATAAATACAAGCCAACACCCAAGTAACAATTGAAGTTGCAATCTAAGTTTAATCAGTGGCTACAGAACTATCATAAACCATGTTACAAGGACAGTAACAAGATTAGTGGTCATAGCATGACGATTTCCGCTAACATGAAACAAAACATGATGAATGATGATAATATTTAGAAGTTTCTTCAAAAAATATTTTTTATTTCCAACGGTGCTGTTTCGCTAGTAGTGGGAACTGTTTCAACTCTCCTCTGTTTCAAATGTCCTCTGTTTCCCCTACTTATATGTCATTAATTATACGATATGTAACATTCGAAACAAATGATTTAGTACTTACCGGGATTAAACGGTGCTATTTTGATCCAATTGTAGAGCTTTCGGCAACATGTTTTCATTACTGATTCCTTTGACTCTTGTAACAAAATACACTGCAATTCTCTTCTCAACTCCGGGAAAACCATTTTCTTTAATGCTAGTTCTACACATTCTGCCCGTAATTTGTTCCATTCCTGCACATTTTTAGAAAATTCATCTTTGTAGTAGAATGTTTTCATTTCATCCATAAAATCAATAGAGCTACCATCAATTTGCTCCGAGATTGTTACTGTTAATAATTTATCGTCTTGAGCAATTTGAAGTTTTAAATATTGGTCACCAGTTAAATCTCTGACGGGTTTATCTTTTAAATATTTCATTGAATAACACTGATGATTTTCATCTACCTCCTTCAACCCTTTTTTAGTTGGACGAACTGAGACTTTTGCTCTTTCATAGTACAATTCCCTTAAACATTTACGAAGTAACGGTTCCTTTGCTATTTGTCTAGCTACCATGAATTTCGCCGCATGCAAAACATCTTCTACTGTAGTAAAGCGATGATTAATGTATTCTTCAGCAACCTCAGTGGGATTACTAGGTTCTTGTTGAACCTCATGTCGTTGATAGCTATCGCGAACATTCTCGGCAAATTGTTCTGGCGTTAACCCAAAACGTTTGGCAAACCCACAAAGGCCACCTTTCCGACACATAGCATATGGACCTGAATCAATATTGAGTTTAACATTTTCTTCTACAAAATTTTCTCGATCTATGTCTGAATTTGACAAATCACAGCCCTCAATGTATTCGTCGGCTTCTTCCAATGCTTTTTTTTTTGCTTCAATTTTTTCCTGTTGAATGCGATTGTGTTCAGCATATTTCATTTTTTTGTGCATAGACGGAATGGCATGTGAATAATATAATAAAAAATGGTTATGTACATCCTTCAGTTCTTCTTGGGATTGTGCTGACTTCAATCTGTCAATATCATCATCAGTAATGATCCTCGTATCATCAGGAATCGTGGCATCGGGAGTAGCCATAAGTAAATCCAACTGATATCTTCGCATGTTTTCAAACAATTTCAACAAACTGTTCTTTCGCGCTGTCATTTGACACCATTTGGCGTCATATTTATACACTTTCCATAAATCATTGATATTCAAATCTGGTTGGACATATTCCTTTCGATAGAATGCAATAAATGGAACCTCTAAATGTTGATTCCGCATGAAATCTAGAGCTTGTTTAATTTTGGGAACAGCCGATACCGTTTTACGAGTGCATGTTTCCTGATTAGAAACCGGTGACTTACAGAATGCTTGCTTGTAAATCCATTGTGCTTCTTCTTCTAGCTCGTTAGATCCTTCCGGTAAAGGTGTAATAGGAACGTCGCGTAATTGCATTCGCTCAGGTATATCTGTTTTGCGAATTTCATTGTCCAGATCGGTGAAATGACCTCTTTTAAGTTCGCTTGGTTCAAAAATATCAAAAATAGTTTTTTTTAATGACTTTTTTCGTGTTTGTTTTTTTGGTTGCCTAGGTCGCTCATCTACCACCTGCTCTCCGTCTTCCTCACAATCGTCATCAACTTCCGACTCATATTCATAATCATCATCGTCATATTTCTCAAACTCGTCGTAATCAAAATCAACTCCGAAAATATCTTGACCTTCCTGAAGCGACCTGTACAAAAACAAACTTGTTAATTTGTATTCTACTTCAACATTAAATTAACGCACTGGTGGATTAATATTAGCAAATTAAGGTTCAAAGAACTTTGGGTGAGCGTCTATAAGAATTGAACGCTTGTTTGTATGTGTTGGAAAAAATGTGTTCAGCTATGCGACTGGTTTATCCAAATAAAACATTTTCAAAACTCTAAAAGAAGAAAATAAGTCGATTTATTAGATCATCACGATTTAAATCATGCAAAATAGCTGCTGGACTCAACTGAATGGTGTTTTTGCAAAAGTCACTGTGATTTTTTGCCACACCGTACTGGGGTACGCTACAATACTGGGTAATAAAAAAAACTACAAGTGGCAGCCTTATGGGGCTGCACGAACTGTAGACGTAGGACTACACTAGTTAATGTGAAATATATAATTTCTTAGCATATTTGCATTAATATTATCTTAAATATTATTCTTTCGTACAGTTTGAGTATAACCAATCAACATCAAATATTACATATAGAACAAAACCTTCTTGCTTATCAAGAAATTTTATTTGTAGTAGGTGATCGAACCCGATTTAAATTATTTGAGGTCTCCAGAAAGAAGACAGAAAACTGCGATAAAAAATCAAACTAATATCTGAAGCAGTCTCAACTCTATATGGGAATCCCAATCTAGAAAAAAATGTGCTGATTCTGTGCGGTAAAAAAAACCCGGACCGATGCCGAACATTTATGCTGTAGACAATTTTTCACGTATAGAACAAACTTCATTGTCAGCTTTCAAAAGTATATATGTAGCGAATGCAATGTTCTTAATTAGAAGCAAGAAATATACAAAAATCGAAAAAATATATATGGACTTCGATGCGTTGTTTCGCAACGATTTTTTGAGTGACAGTGTACAAACTTTTCATTTAATAATAGGCTTTAATTTAATAATCGCTTTCCATCGATTCGTGTAAATTTGTTGCTAATGAAAGCTTTAGTCGTTCCGCAACGAAAGCAAATATTGCTATCATGCACGCATGCAATGCAACCGCAAAACAACTTAGGTATACGGACCATTTGCCTTGGTATACACATTCGCCTCAAACATTGAATCCAAGCGAACGGTGTACAGTTGTACAATGCTCAAATCAAACAGTTGTGTGAGTACATCGTGTACGTACACGAATGGAATATACGCACCAAGCAACGCTAGCAATGATGGGTGGAGCGAAAGAGACAACTAGTGCCACGGCTCTATGTTCACCATGTACGCACATAGAACTAAACTGTACAGGCGAACTTGTGCACGTGTTGCGTTCGAGATTGTACAAAACGGATGCTTGAAACGAGCATGGTAATTGATGTTCGTTTGTTTGGACAAACTCAGTTCCCTGTTGAACGGCGAACGTTGTGTATCTCCACAGTTAGTGTAGCATACTTACCACTCATCATAAGCCTTCCATGATGAGTGATAAGTCTGCTCACTAGTCACTCATAGCAGCGCAGCACGCTAGGAACATCATTCTGTCATGCCAGGCTTGGGTAGTGTTACATTCTGTGTGCAAATGCGTGGTATTTTGACTATGTCATTCATTACTTCAATTTTTGGTGCTATTGTTCAAAAAATCTAATGTTTTATTATCTATTGTAATCTGTTCTTAGAACTATTTCTAAATGATAAGCGCAAAAATTTCGAAAATTTATGATAAAATGGATGAATTATGAACGTTTGAAACCTGACCACTTTTCATTATATGCCATTTTTGTTGAATTTGCATAATGCACCCCCATATCGAAAACAAAGACGTCCTATGTCAAAAAAAACCAAAGCCACCATTCAGCTGAGTCGATAATTTTCTAGTAGCTATTTCGTATGATTTGAATCGTGAAATTCTAACAAATCGACTGATTTTTTTAGAGTTTTGAAAAGGTTTTAAATGAATGAACCGGTGACAAAGGAGAACATAATTTTTCCTACGCATACTACCAAGTGATCAATTCTAACACATGCTTAGAAAGTAACTTGAGCCTTAATAAAGTAGCAAGAGCAGAAAAAATGTTCAAAAACACCCTGAGTAGAAAAACATGTTCAAAAACACCCTGAGTCGCAAAAATGTTTAAAAACCCAGTCAAGGAACGGGTTTGGACAGCGACCAGACCCGCTAAAAACTACGCTTGTTCAAACCATCGAGATTTTTTTCCGAGGCAGGGAAAGTCGAGTCTTATGCAACAATCGGCTCAGTTGGACAGTTTGGGCTAATGTCTGTATATTCCTTTTTATATAGTAAGGTTTGAAAAGCTTCAAAAGCTTGGCCTGGTTTATTGGTACTGTGAGGGGCTCACGACCCAAGTTCGTGCCTAACTACTAAAAACATTCCTTACTTTTTACGCCCTTCTTTCTCACGGATCTACGTCAGGGTATTATTTCGGGTGAGGGAGGGTTTCGTTGTGCTTTCGTCGCACGTCTTACTTCTGCTTTATCTTGAAGCCTCACTTGGTTCATGGAGTGGCTCGACCTATGAGGTTTGATTTAACTACCCGAGTAAATGCTCATGGTTCGAGACACCATATGGGACTATATAAAGACCATACCAAAGTCTGCTACAATTAATCAACCCCAAATTGCACCATAAATATACCATAGTAAGGTTCTTTGAAAACAACAAGATTGATTTATACCATAAATCACCCATTGCATAGTGCAAGGATGGTCCTAAAATATAAATAAGGCGTGTTAGCACTTTGTAAGATCAATGCGTCTTGTGAAATATTCAATTGATTATACATAGTGTGAGCGTGATGACGATGCACAGGATTGCAATACACCCAGGGTTTTTTATACGGGGGATACATACCACGTAAAAAACCGCGTTAATTGAAAAATCCGCATTAAAAAACACTCACCAAAAGACTAAGAATATTTTAGGAATTTTTTTTTTGAACGGATTTCGCAAAAATATTCAAAGTCCTTTTGAATGCAAAAGATAGACATTTGGTGAATAAAATTCTAAATCCTTTTAAAAGCAAAGAAAGAAGAAGAATTTAACAGGGTTTTTGCAAAAATTATTTGAATGCAATAGACTTAGAAGATTTTCGGAAAGATGGAAGATACGGGTCTGGAAGACTCCTTATGACCCGTACCTCAACAATATGGGTCTTTACGGAATGGACTTGACGAATAGGTGCCAGGAATTCATGTTTGACACTATTTTGAAATCCGAGATGGCGACTTCCGGTTTAGCGAATTTCTCTGTATCACAATCAATTCGGAATGGTCTCGACAAGTAGGTGCCAGAAATTTATTTTTGACGCCATTTTGAAATCCAAGATGGCGAGTTCACCGAAATTCCCACATGCAAAATCTGGGAGATCATCCAAAACTCGCATTTAAGATCTAATCATAAACCAACGAAATGCAAAATATTTTTATGTGTTAATCCAGAAGAGTGCGGTGAGAATGGAAGTTGCACGAGGAAAAAGAGAAGATTGTGGTGTGAGTTGGGGGTTTCAATTGATTTCAATTAAACACATTGCTAAAATTCAAGTAAATTTAACTGTTTAATTAAAACTATTTGTACTACAACTTCAATTTCCAAAAATACCCACATTGATTGGGTTATAGCGAATTTCGCTAAACCGGAAGTCGCCATCTTGGATTTCAAAATCGTTGAGTAACACGAGGAAAAAACGACTCTATGATCGAAATACAGCATCTCTTCCTAAAATATCCTATCAGTTTCTAATACAAAACACGGGGAATCTTTGATCGTATGTGACTTTTTAAAATAATGTAAAATGTGTCGATTCCATCTTTCAAAAGCAAAGACTAATCCTTTTCTAAATATTCACAGTTTCTATCAGCAATGTTTATTTTGTCTTTTAATATACTGTTTAAGGCAGTACCGGAGCGAAAAAAATCGGATGGCGACCTTGTGCTGGTTAAACTCATTTTTCACAAAAACTATAGCAAATTTCTTCTCCAGAATGACTCATTCCCTAAGTTAGTATATTGCGCAATTTTTGAGATCTTTTCCGCATAGATTGGTTCAGTATAAGTCCCGGCGTGTTGTCGCGAAATTTGAACATCAATAGTCAAAATCCAAAATTCTGATTTTGTATGGCAAAACAGGACAGCGCTGTGTTCCGATCGCCCTAGCTAGTAAACGGTAGCTCAGATCCACACCAAAATGCTTCATTCCCTAATTGAGACATTGGGGAATCCGATAGAGTGAATATCACATCGATATATTGTTCCGAATTCAAGATTTGTTGTCGCGAAATTTTGTAATCAATAGTAAAAATCTCTGCGGACATTGGCAACCATTATTTCAACAGATTTTGTTGCGAGCACCATGTGTGAATTGCGATAAATTGGTCAAAGAAGTAATCAACCAGAGCAGGTCATGCTTTTTACCGCCTATTTTAGTCATAACAATGCACGTTTATTTTTGATTGTATGCAACTAGTAAAAGGTGGGATATGGCGTCCATTACTGACTTGAGAAACATTGATAAAATAAAGAAACAGAAAACATTTTGGTTTGGCCAATTGTACAGAATTCATTTTGGTGTGCATATTATGTCAGATTTCATGCGTGCTACATTGCGGAGTAACATTGCGCAGTTGTTTATGTCGCATTGTTATGTAGTTGTTGTGCATATGACTATCTTTAGGAGTAATTTCTCGGCATGAACGATAAATAAGAAGTCATTTAGGATATTATCTGCGTTTACATAGAATAGTTTTATGAGTAAGCAAGATTGTTATTGTACTTTATGTTGTTCATATCAGTAAATATTAAATAATAGCTGTCATTGCTAAAGACATTCATTCAAGAACTATTTCAAACATTCGAAAGTGATTATGATGAATTTGTTATACTAATACTGCGCGGTGAAATAAGTAAAAATAAAAGGCAAGAACAAAACAAAACTATTTATAATATTATATAGCTATTATCACTAGCACATACAATGTATTAGATTTTGGCCACTTCCGTCAATTATTTTGGAATAACCTGAAGTAGCTAGGGAATAATTAGCTGAAGTAGCTAATGTTGAATATTTTTTTAGGGATTTCCAAGAAGTAGAAATGGTAATAGACTGCAATTTTTTTTGACTAGATTTAGAAATTTGTTAAATTTATTGATGCAGTGTGTTGATGACGCATTGCTTCGCAAATTTTTGATAAGGGAAGTTATAAATCGATCTGACATACAGCAACCCAATTGGCTCTATCGATTACATACCCGCATGCCATACTGACTATTACATTGACTTACGGCAAGAACATCGAGAAAAGCCGGAGGGCTGTGCGTTCATAATGCTTTCAAAGCGGCATGACAGTAGTAGGTTGGTCGGCCGAAGTACGAATGTTGGTCTTTCGTAATGGTTTTATTTTGTCATTGAAAATCAGACTGTTTTTCATCTCTTGTTTCATATACCAATAAGATCATTGTATCCTATTGCCTTTTATTCACCCTACCTATTTGATGACATTTGTTAGAGCAGTTCGGTTCAACGCAGAACAAATTTTCGAATCAAACACGAATAAATATCTTACATTTTTACGCCAGTTTTATTATGGCGTTTTCGTTTCCACCTGGCGATACATAGACATAGATGCAAAAAAGAGGTAGACAGATTACACCCTGGTTTGAGTCAGTGTAAGATCGACTACACCGGTGCAGTGCACTGTCACCACCCTTTCAAGTGGGGCTCTGACGTGTTTTTTCTTGTTTATTTGACACGGCTCAATGCATTAGCATAACTGAGCCGTGGGTCTTTTATGATTTTTACAATATGTAAAAAATAAAAATTAATTTTCACTAAGGCTATCCATCGGGTCTTGTTCACGCAGCTTGCTGCTGCGTGTTGGGATCTTCTTCCTAGGCGGTGAAACAGCTGCATTGTCTATCATAACTAGAGTCATTCAGTTCGCTTTCTCTCGCGTTTTCGTTCACGTCCATGTCGTCATCGGTACTACATTCAAGTTGCTCACGGTCGGTTTTTCTTATTTGTTATTTGTGCTTATGGGTCTCTGCTGTAGATCGGTCTTCATCGGCATCTGATTCATTTTTGGTAGTGTTGGTTATCGGTTTGGAAGCATCTGGTATAATCGTTGTAATTTCACTGTTCGTAACGGTAGTTGGTTTAGTGGTCCTGGACCATATCGTTGAGTTAGTGTTTGTTAATGCGCGGACCGCAGTCGTTGGTTTACCAACCGGTTGTGGTTTAGCATACGACGACTGTGTACTGGTCTTGGTCGTAGCATATTGACTTTCTTTAGCAGCTTCCAAGCAAGGTTTTCCGTGGTGTAGCGGTTGATCACAGAAGTGGTACGTAGGAATCACCCCTGGGCACGTGACCAATGTTCGCTGATTAAATGTAACACCTTGTGTTTTGCCATAAATGGTCAGATATGAGGGGATAGGTATTGTCGGCCGCATTCTCACCACAAGCACTCCGTTGCGGAGACCTGGGAAGAAGTTCCTCCATGTGTCTTCCGAAAAGGATTCCAATTCACCGTATTTTGGCATGTGTTGTTTGATAACAACAGGATTGGTACGCGGGGCCAAGCCATGCATTTTAACTTCAATATGCGTATGTTGGGATGCTGTATAAAATGTCATTACATTCGACAACGTGCTTCAAGTTGTTCTGCGTAGCAAATGATTCTGCTTGTTTTATGTTTTGGAACGTAATCAGTACCTCATGACGTAGATGATGGAATTACACATCATTGACTTCTGCTATGTTGAGCTTCATGTTCACCTTCAACAATTGCTCTACGTCACGGGTCGCTAGTCTTACCGGACATTTAGAAAAGTCAACAGCAACATAGTTCGGCCGAACTGGGCTATAAACTGGCTTGGCATTGTTACTCATTATTTGATCACGTTTCACACACTAGGTAGTAGATATCGAATTTTGTTTTTGCAACTAGATAATGTAGCGCACGGGTAAAATTTGATTGCCTGTCCTGCTTGTATTGTATTCGTGGAAACTAAAGCAAAAAAACAACGGTGAAGATAAATTAAGGGATGATTGCAACGGTGGAGGTAGAAGAATTGCGCGGAAAAATTTGTTGAGCTAAGTTGCTAGAGAACACAAGAGATGCGATCAAGCCCTGGGAAGGCGTTATGTTGGAGGTTGTTGGGCATTATTACATTGGTTATTTCCCGGTAGCATCGACTGGTCAGACTACTGAACAGAAGCGTAGTCCTCAAAACTGTAGAGGTCCTGTTTCAGTACCACTAGTAACTTCCCAGAACAATCAACAGATCTACGTTTTGGGAAGAATGCGCCAGCTGAAGGGAGCACCGGTCTTCGCCGAACTAGACTAGACTCCCATGGGTGGCCAATTGCGGACAAACCAGATCTCTGTTCATGGCAAGCTTGCTGCAACGGTGAGGCGTGTATCCTCAACAATCGCATTACGCCTAATGGAAAACTTCACCTTCCTTCCTTTATTCATTGTGCCATTCGACTAGCAGCCTTCCCTGCAAAACCGATAAAGCTCCTCTGCATACGTTGATCCATTTAGCTACCAACTTTGACGGATAATTCCCGGCGGCGTATATACTCTACTCCAATGAAGTTGAAAATTTCTATGGAGACCGATAACAATTTTTATGAGCCTAACTTGGTATCAATCTACTCAGATAGTTCTCGACGACGAATATTCGACTTTGTGTTGTTCATTCGTCTATGTTTTCACTCCTCGTTCATATGTCCTTGTTGGTTGAAGTTACTATTGCTGTTCGTTTCGCCATTTTCGCTGGAGTTTCGATAGTATGAGTGTCACTATTCTACACAAAAAAAATGTTCCCGAAATCGCGAATGATGTACTTTCATTCTGGGACAATCACGTTTTTACGTTACGAAAACAGGATCATGAACAAAAATCATGTATTTTATAATATTGTTCAATTTATTTTCAGTAATGCATAACGCCTTTATTAGTGGAAATATTTGATTTTATATTGTAAACTGCAGTCATGGTTTTCTGTACATGAACTAGTTCACAACTTTATTAACATTATTCGTAAACCAAAGGATGACTCGTGATTGTATTCATGGATTTAGGAACATGATTCCGAGTCCAACTATTATTCATGAATACTTACATTCCTCGTGAACATTTATCAGTCCTAATTTATTAGTCATGATACAATATCCGTGCTCGTGAAATAGTTCATAAAATATTATTCATGGATTAGTGCATTAGTTCATGATTCCTAGCGTATTAGTCACGTCTCACCATTCACGATCATGAAATAGTTCACATAATCATAAAATATTAATGAATTAGTGAACTGGCTCATGATTTATAGTACGTGATTCACGATCTATCTTGTGTGCTTATTTTGTTTAGAAAATATTCCTAATAATTTTCAATTTCATGCAACTTTGCACATGCTCATGGAATTTTCACGTGAACTATTTCAGAAAATTTGGATTATTGTTCATGGAATCATTTTTGTTCTAAGAGCTTTTTCGTGAAATATGATATACTTGTCTCCAGTTACAGCGACCAGTAATAAGTACGAGCAGCAGATATAAGAAAACTGCTAGAACCTCATTATTCATTTAATAAGGTTCGGTGTGATGTCCGAAAGAAAACGAAAACTGCTCTGAACACCAAAAATACATTAAAGAACCACAAATCGTGTTCGTGGTAAAGTGTACAAAACAATATGCAGTGAATCAGTCATGATGTTCATAGTGTTCAATTTCTCCGCGTAAAAAATCCGATAATAGCAATTAAACAGGGGCGGCGAAAAACTTTACGCCCGAATCATAAGGTAGAAATCATAAGGTGAGGGGTCCATTAGTAATGATTTTTCCCTTTTCGCAATGCACACGCTTACATTAGATTCACATTAAATCACGTTCGTTTATGCAAATGGAATTGTGGTACACCGATGTTTTCAAACGTGTGTAGTGCGAGATACATGCGTTGCGCATCTAAATTTTTTGAAATGGTTCAAAATTTCGAGTGGGTAATAACCCACTCGGTTATTTTCGGTATGGGTAGTACTACCCATACTACCCACGGTTTCCGCCGGCCCTGCAATTAAATAACATATGACGATAAGGCGAAAAGAAATTGCGAATATCATGATAAACCACATTCGTACGATGACTCTCGGAACGAGCATTCGATCTTTCCAGTCCGTGTGGTGTAAAGCGATAAAAAGTGGTGCTAATCCGCTTTTATGGTTATCTTGTGTATTCTTTGCCTCTTCGAGGTTTTGAACTTTTTTCTTTTTTTGTGTGTGCGCGTTAACCGCCAGTCGACCAGCAGAGCATTTGCAGTATTTCGTTTCTTGTGAGCTGCCTGGATACTAAAATCCAAGATATGTACCGCTATTAATTCACATTCCCATTTCTTGGTTCAACTACTATCGTACACTGGGCAAATAGCTTCCCCTGACAATGGTGAGGTGAGATGGATGCTGAATCGTGATCTTCTTCCGGGCCAAAGACTTCAGCCTTGCTTCAGCCAGTGAAAACTTTTATCGGGTGACCTTCGTGGGTCTGCCCCCCCCCCCTAACTACCTCCTCTTTATTAAGGTTCGTCTACCTTTTCGCCTCTTTGTGCCGCGGGTCATGAACTGTACTGTTTGCAAACAATTGGGACACACAGCATTCCATTTTAACAAAAAGGCTTGTTGTGGGAAATGCTATGGGAATCATGTAGATGATTCCTGTAGAAGAGATGTCGAAAAGTGTCTCTAATGTGGGGGAAATACACTTGATCTCCCGACATATTCCACGTACAAACAGTGCGACGTGAATCCCTTCAGGGCAGGCATTGCATTTATCGCTCATATGAGTAAATGCGCCCGGATAGTTTGCTACTACGACAATAAAAACTCACATTTTCACACGAAAAGTTATTGGCACTCACACAACTTCTCCGGATAAATACAACGTGTTATTTCTCCGGATAAATAAAACAGCCGGAGAATGAGTGAATGATCACGGTATCCTTTCTGCGTTCGCTGCTTTGCTGTCGTTATTCCAAAACACGAAAAAACAAGTCCATCATACTTCTTTGCCGCTTTTCTTTGTAATTTAGTGTATTTTTTGAAGTTTTAATTGATTTCCACGAAATTAAAATTTTATCACCTTCTCCGGTGAGAAGGAAAAAGTCAAATAAATTTTATCCGGAAAATCATTCTCACGCTATTTATGGAGACGGAGAATTTTGCGACTCATCTTATCTCGGAAAAGTTGGACATCGGATAAGCTTCTTCTCGCGTGAGTGAGAGAGAATTACAATGCCTGCTTCAGGGACGCTCTAAGGTTGATATGACCAGTGATACTATTTATGAATACAAGTGATGGGAGTTTGTGAAAACAGGTAAATTGGTATCCATGTCGGTAGTATTTGATTCATTTTGAATTATGGTCACTTCAATCCAAGCTTCAGAAGCTGATAGGAGTAAACAATTAGAACAAATACATATTCCGTGGTTATAAATGACCAAGATTTAATAGATTGACAACGTTGATCACTGTTATCAATTCAGGAAAGAAGAATCTTGATTAATATTATTTGTTCAGGAACGTTAACGTGATTTTAACATTACCATAAGACTAGAAGTTCATCATTGAGGAGAGTTGCAACAAGGTGTTTCAACTCTCCTAGGTCAAGAAGTAAGGCTTGATCCACAATTTACAATTTATACCTCGCAAAGATAGAAAGAAACGTATACAATTCATAAATGTTAACTCTTAGACTATATAATAGTGATATTTTCATGATCGAACATTACTTAATATCTTAATAAAACAACGAAAACTTACTTTTGCTAATTTTTTGTAGTGTGTTTACCGTAAATACTCAACCATTTATTTAATGTAGTTGGCTTGTATTGGAGGGTTTATGGGTACGATATAAACAAAACAAATGCATTATTGTTTTACCCCTAACAGTACTGTTTCGCTAGTAATGGGAACTGTTTCAACTCTCCTCTGTTTCAAATCTCCTCAGCTTCCCCTATATGATAACTATCGGCCAAACTATACGTTGGAAACCCAAGCTCATTAAGTTTCTCCAATAAGCAATCGGCGACAAGGTTCCATAGAAGTAGTAACAGTACACCACTTTGAGGACATCCGTAGACACTCAGTTTCCTTATCTCTACTTGTCTTAACGATGAGCACAGATGTCGGTTGCTAAGCATTGCGTGTATCCAGTTCGTGATATATGAAGGTACTCCATGACCTCGGGCTGCTTCCGAAATGGATTCGAAAGATACGATCAAAAGCACCTTCAATATCGAGAAAAACTCCTAAACTTGATTACCTTTGTGAAAAAGCTTTTTCAATGTTGTAGACAATATTGTGTAACAGGGTGGTAGTAGACTTTCCCCGCTGATACGCATGTTGCATTGCATGCAACGCCCAAGCTAACATCTCGAATATAGTGGTCGAATAAACGCTCCACTGATTTGAGAAGGAAGGAGGTCAGACTGATCGGTCTACAACTCTTTGCCTCCTCATACGTGAAGCGGCCACCTTTGGGAATGAATTTGACAGGTATTTCCCGCCACGCTAATGGAATGTATCCTGTTGTAAGACTATAAGTAAGAATCTTTTTCAAAATATGCTTGAAGCGTTCATATGCTGTTTGTAGTAGAAATGTAATGATTCCATCCTTTCCAGGCGACTTATACGGAGCAAAACTTTCAATCTCCCGTTTGGTAGATTCGGTTGTCACGGTTGGTTGTCGAGCAAATACCCAAGAATCAGAACTACCTGAAAAGAACTCAGAGGCAGTCGTCAGTGATGGCTCTGTACAGCGTGGAAAGTGTGTGTCAAAAAACAGCTGAGTACTACATCTTTGTCAGACAAGTATTCACCATTAGCAGTTCTAATCGAACTGACATCAAAGTCTTTCGATTTCGAAAGTATCTTATTTATGTTACTATGAGTGAGCTTGTTTTATCCACGACCTCATCCAAGGCACTTGGAGATAACGACGGTTTGAGCTCGTTCGGTACGAGCCAGTTTACCAACTCATGCGTAATACCGTCAGAGCAGACAGGTACATCTAACACTTCTTCTCTGACAGCTCGTGCAAAGGTTTGGCGGTTTCATGCATTAAGTATGTGCAGTTTTGTGCTACTTAAGTATTCCATTAATTCGGTGCATCTCAAATTGATATCTGAGCTGTCCCAAATTATGTGGTGGGTGATTATGAAAGGAAACCCATTTCTGCCACAATATGATACAACCCTTATATGATACAACCCTTTTGAAATTATCAGTAGGCGATGGTTCATTATCCGGCAAATATGCCGAACAATAGACGTATTTCTTTTTTATGTTGTCAACAGTCGTATTTACCGTGACACCAAAAATGTGCGAAGAAAAAAACGTCGACTGTGTCAGAGATTCGCTTAACACAGCAAGGGTAAGACCCACGACACTCTGTGCGCGACTGGCATATTTTAGTACTGCCAGCCATTCAGTCCTCGGCACGGAGAAACACCTTGACTTGACGACTCTTGTTTTCAGTCTCCTCTTACGACATGGGAACAGGGACCCAGTGGCTGGCTTAATTCTCGATACTGGACATGACTGGAGGAAAGTGGAGGTCCGCGCCATAAAAAACCCAGGAAAACCAGCCTCCAACCACAACTCGTATCGACCGATTTCTACTGTCCAGCATCCGAAAGTTGTTCGAGAAAATGATCTTACTCCGCCTTGACAATTGGGAAGCAAATGGCTTACTATCAGATACACAATTTGGCTTCCACAAAGGCAAAGGGACGAATGATTGTCTTGCGTTGCTCTCAACGGAAATTCATATGGCCTATGCTAGCAAAGAGCAGATGGCATCAGTTTTTTTATTCAAATCGTTTATTTGAAAAGGCACGTTGCGTTAGCTTAAAGGTGCCATTTTTTTTGTTTTACATTTTAATTGCTTAAAACTAGGGGATTACATATTGATTTTTTTTTTAAATGAAACTAATGCGATTTTATAGCTATCTTATATATCTACACAAGGGGATAATAATATTTTCGTAAGGGGTCATTTAGTTTTTGTGGCAATATGGTTTGACATTTTTATCAGTGAGATTATTGGAGCAAATAATGTTTAACTAAGGGGGACAATTTTTTACGACTATCTTAAAAGTAGGAATAACTAGAGGGCATTTTGTAAAGATTCGTAATTATAGTTATTTTTGTGGGTAGTAGAGTTGGGCATTTTCAACGAGATTATATAATATAATAGTTAAAACTAGAAGAGACAAGAAGAGCTAAATGCTTCGTGATGATATTGGGGGGGGTAGGGGTGTTACTTCTGGGTATAAGAGTCAGGGGAGGGAGGGTAGACAAAGATGGCAGGGAGAGAAAATTATTTCAGTTTCAGGCATCGTGAGATCAACGGATGGATTACAAACTCGGGTGGCCTTCATCAGGGGAATCATGTACTGGGACGCCGGGTGGTCCTCCTCAAGATGGCAGGGGTTTTTTCAGACGATTTCGTAGTACGGCTCAGATGTGGATCAGCTACATTTCGAGTTATGCGTGTTATGTTCGTGCCGTAGGTCCCGTGTTTGTTGGCTCATTCGATACAGATGCTTTGATACAGGTGGAAGAGAGTTCTGAGAATGATAAGGAAAATAAGAAGGGGTAGTTAGACTTGTATGTTGATGGTTTTGAGGAACGTGTATATAAGGGACATATAGAGGACATCGCGGCTTGCCAGCACGTCTCGAACCGGGACGTTGGTTGGTCTTCCTCGGGCCCGCAGGGTATCCATTAGCCGAGACCTGGCGGAACTGTACTCGGTGCACGCCCAGACAATGTGCTCGATGTCGTGATAGCCGTCGCCACAAGCGCAGATACCACTATCCACGAGCCCAATACGCCGGAGATGTGCATCCAGCGTGTAATGGTTTGCCATGAGTCGGGACATCACACGAATGAAGTCACGACCCACATCCATCCCCTTGAACCAAGGTTTCGTCGATACCTTAGGGATTATCGAATCTAGCCACCTTCCCAGCTCCCCACTGCTCCACGAAGTTTGCCAACTTTCGAGGGTTCTCTGATGAGTAATACTGAAAAATTCGCTGAAGCAAATTGGTCTTTCGTAAACGTCTCCTTCTAAGGCACCCACCTTAGCTAAGGAGTCTGCCTTCTCATTGCCCGGAATGGAGCAATGAGAAGGGACCCATACCAAGGTAATCTGGAAAGAGTTGTCAGATAAAGCACTCAGTAGCTCCCGTATTTTCCCCAAAAAATACGAGGAGTGCTTTCCATGTTTCATCGAGCGAATAGCGTCAATGGAACTGAGGCTATCCGAAACGATGAAGTAATGGCCTTCGGGTAATGTTTCAATGACTCCAAGGGTATACTGAATGGCAGCTAGTTCTGCGGCGTAAACTGAAGCAGGGTGTGGCATCAGTTTTCTTGGATATTATGGGACTTTTGATTCAATTTCTTTCATGATTTTTTTCTGAGAAGCTGCACCATCATGATCCTTAATCGATTTTAAACAACTTTTTGCCAAACTTGTCTCTAATAAACTCATGTATTTTCCGCATGGTCCCGAATTAGTTGCATGGCTCTTTCACAGGGCTCATGTCTAAGCTCCCTACTCTGCAACTTTTACGTGAATGACATTCACGAATGTCTTGCCGATTACTACATGCTTAGGCATCTTGCAGATGACGGCGTGGTCTCTATACAGGTCCCTAAGCTGTCGATTTGGAAGGACTATTGCAAGATATCTTGAACAATTTGTCAATTTGTTTAGAAGTAGAAAAAAAATCGTTCTTTTTTACGCTGTTTTTTATAGTTTTGATTTTTATTTTTTATAGTTTTTCAAAACAATGGTTCGTAGGTATAATTTGCGCACAGTAACTGCTGTAACAGTAAGGGTGCGTGTTACTAATGTATTACTGGCCAGAAATAATTTTTTCATTGCAATTTCCGCTCCATTTCTTGGTATTTTCCAAAACCCGATTTTTCATCCTTCACTCTTCCAAATAATTGCACTTTTTCAGAAATATCGAAATTCCATTGTATACCGTTATACTAGAAACATTTGATTTTTTTTCAAATCGGTTGAAAATTCGCAAATTTATAGTAATTTTTGTGAAAAAAATATAATTTATGTATCATTGATTCAATAAATTCCGATTGATTCAATAAATCTCGTACATGACTGCACCCGTAGTTGAGTGGTCAGCGTGACCGCCACTCATTCCATTTGGCCTGGGTTCAATTCCAGCCTATGTCGTTGAGATTTTTCTGAGGTGCAAATATCTGTGGTCACGTCTTCCTTCGGAAGGGAAGTAAAGCCGTTGGTCCCCGGACCATGAAATTGGTGGATCGATGCTTGTACAGGTAGTGGAATCACTTCTCTGACGTCGGTAGAGAAGAAGTAGATCCACCGTCTACACTCTTACTAACAAAAATATCCTCCCGTGATACTTGTGGAGTGCGCAGTAGTATATACGGCCTCTAGCAAAATCAAGTATCGGACTAACCATTCCTTCCCTTTCCTTCCGCGATCTACGTTCGGGCCTGGCCGGCATCGGTATTGATCAAAAACACTTTAGGATTACCAGGAGTTGCACATTGAAAGATGTTTCGCTACTACCAAGCATAATTATCTACTGATTCCTTGTGCAACTTCAGCCAGTACCGATCGATAACGGAGTAGCAGCCAGGGGTTGTCGCACAAGCTCAATCTCAAGCTCATTGATTCAATAAATTCCGTACATTCAATTTCATAGCTATTTTCGCAATTAAAAAAGAATAAAATGATATATATATATATATATATATTTCTTTAGTTTGCATTTTTACCTGCGAAAATTGCAATGAAACGCGTGGGGTACGTTTGTACCCCAGTGCAATGTTCTAAGGTAGAAAAAGTAAGTGTAACGTTCTTGTGTTAATGATTTGTAACAGATGTGCCAACAAAGGATCAACTTTCTCCGTACAATAACCGTTACATGGCGGGGTGCCCATTCAGGATACCTGATCAGGCTGTACCAAACTACAATATTGTCGGTGATAGATTACGGGCGTTTCTGTTTTCGTGCCACTGCGAACAAACACTTCACCAAACTGGGGCGAATTCAGTATTGCTGGTTGCGCATTGCTTTGAGTTGCATGCATTCGACCCATACGATGAGTCTAGAAGTGTTGGCGGGCGTCCTTCCGCTGAAAAATCAATTTTGGGATCTCTCATATCGAATGCTCATTTGATCTAATATCTTGAACCCGTTGGCAATTGCAAATTTTGAGACGCTTGTCGAGTTCAATTCCTACACCCGATTTATGTTCTTATACTTCGATTACATGGCACAAAATATCAATTCCCAAACGTGTCAATCTCGCTCATGCTTTTGATTCAACTGTATTTTTCGATACATCCATGAAAGATAAGATTCGTGAAATCCCAGACTACATACGTCCGTAAGTGAACCCAAACATCTTTCATAGTAAATTTCGAGAAGTCGACTGCAACGATATGTTTTATTTATTTATTTATTTATTTATTTATTTATTTATTTATTTATTTATTTATTTATTTATTTATTTATTTATTTATTTATTTATTTATTTATTTATTTATTTATTTATTTATTTATTTATTTATTTATTTATTTATTTATTTATTTATTTATTTATTTATTTATTTATTTATTTATTTATTTATTTATTTATTTACTTACAGTTTATATCAACAGACACAGTATGGTCCTAATTATTATTTCTTAAAATAGTTTAAAAAAATGTTTGTATTCTACTACGTGGGATGTGAAAGTCAAATCCGGATGAAACTCTGTTGAATGTCCGCTGCAAACCAATGACGGCACAGTTGGCTCCATAGTTAGTCCGGCGAAGAGGTAGTCGGAGGAATAAATTATTGCGGAGAGCATGAGGACAAGTGTTCATATTTGGGCATTGCAAAGAAAACTTTTTTTTTAATTCTTTTGGCCCCCCCTCCCATATTGTGACAAATGTCAAAGTAGGCTTAGATGCCAAATTTCAGATCATTTGGACAATTCTAGACCACCGTCCACTTCGCTTGAAATTTTTGAAATTGGTACTATGGGAAAATATAGAGGAAAAATATACTAAATGCTATAATTTTTGAAGTAGCTATCAGAAAATTACAATTTATACCTCTTTTTAAAGGAAATGACCTAAGTCTTTGAAGGGAGATATTCCTCTTTCTAGAAAAATAGGGAAAAGTGGAGTACTGGGTCATTTTGGCCACAAAATCCCCTATTTTTCATAATGTTTCTGCTTTGTGATGCAAATCATACATTTTTTGGAGTTTTTCTCATGTGAACAAATCTCAGAAATCGAACGGAACCATTTTGACCCTTGTCCGAATACGGGTAGTTGGGGTTATAGGACCTTTTGTCATTAATATTAAATTTTATAATTTTCTCGTGCATATATCTCTATTATTCTTCAATCAATTTTCATGAAATGTAGCTTGTTGAACGCGGAAAATTCTTATGAATACAACAAAAATAAATTCGTTAGTGGTAAAATCAAATCAAAAAAACATCAATTTTTTAGACATTAACTCTACAAATCACATTTTTTTTTCGTTAAATGTCCTAATACCTCAACTTCCCCTATTTTTCCAGGATGGAAACTTTTCTCATGCGATCCTCAAGCGTATTTTACACTAAAAGTAGTAAATTTAATAAGAATTTTGTTGTTAAATGGAGTTAATATGTGCAATTTTATGATAAAAATGTGAAATCGAGACTATATATAAGATAATTTAATGTTTCTGAATTTTACCGATAACGAATCTATTTTTATTGTGTTCCTAAGGATTTTTCACGTTTAACAAGGTACATTTTATGAGAATTGATTGAAGAATAATAGAGATATATGCATGAGAAAATGGTAAAATTTAATATTAATGACAAAAGGCCCTATAACCCCAACTTCTCATATTCGGACAAAGGTCAAAAAGGTTCCGTTCGATTTCTGAGATTTTTTTACATTAGAAAAACTCCAACATATGTATGATTTGCATCATGGAGCAGAAAAATTATTAAAAATAGGGAATTTTGAGGCCAAAATGACCCAGTACCCCACTTTCCCCAATTTGTCTAGAAACAGGAATGTCTTTCTTTAAATACTAAGGTTATTTACTTTAAAAAGAAGTATAAATATTAATTTTCTGATTACTACTTCAAAAGTTATAGCATTTAATACATTTTTCCTCCATATTTTCCCGTATTACCAATTTCAACAATTTCAAGCGAAGTGGGTGGGGCTCTAAAATTGTCCAAATGATGTGAAATTTGGCATCTGAGCTTACTTTGACATTTGTCTCAATATGAGAGGGGGGGCCTTTGAGAATTCAAAAAAAACTTTTTTTTGCAATGCCCTAGTTCATATTTATCGCACTAAGAAGCTCGAGACAATGATTGCACAGGACAGGTCCCGCCGCACTTGCAATGTATCGAGTCCGATCAGCTGTCCGCGACTTTCGTAACTTGGCAGCTGGTGTGGGTTGCTCCAAGGCAACTGGCGGAGGGCAAACCGAACAAACCTGCGCTGTACTGACTCAATTCGGTGGACACCGTTGAGGTAATGAGGGTTCCACACAACAGAGCAATATTCCAATGTTGATCGAACGAGTGAGCAATAAAGAGGCATCAAGCAGTAAATATCTGAAAAGTTCTTAGATATTCTCATTATGAACTCCAAACAGCGTGATGCTTTTGCGACAATATAGCTGATATGCTGCTTAAATGTCAATTGTTCATCGAGAAAAACTCCGAGATCTTTGACACTATTTGCTCTGTCAATCGTGGATTCTGCTAGACAGTATTCGAATCGAATTTGCGTTTTTTCCTCGAAAACGTAATGATCGTGCATTTTTTAGGATTTAGGGTCATTCGGTTGATTTCACACCAATCCGCAAAGTTTACTAATTGACGTTGAAGGAAAGCTGCGTCATCAGTATTCCGGATTTTGTGGTATAACTTAATGTCATCAACGAATGACAACCGTGATCCTTCTAGGAAAAAGTTAACGTCGTTGAAATACAGGAGAAAAATCAAAGGACCGAGATGACTGCCTTGTGGAATATCAGATGTAGCGAAGAATTCTTCGGATACACAACCACCTATTTTGACAGCCAGACGACGATTACTGAGATACGATTGCATCCAACGGAGTACATTGGTACCAAAGCCAAGTCTATCCAATTTTGCCACTGCAATAGCGTGATTAATCTTGTCGAAAGCAGCTGAAAGGTCCGTATAGATTACGTCAGTTTGAAGGCCATCAGACATGGCATCTGTCAAATAGGACGTGAACGACAGAAGATTCGTAGATCTTGAACGTTTCGGCATAAATCTATGTTGAGTCTCAGTGATGTAGTGTTTGCAGTGATTGAAGATGGGTTCCAACACGACCATTTCAAATAGCTTAGGAATTGCGCTTAGCGTAGTAATACCAAGGTAGTTGTCAACATCTTTTTTATCTCCTTTTTTGTAAACTGGCAACATGAAGGAGGATTTCTAGAGCTCGGGAAATACTCCGGTTGAGAGCGACAAACGAAATAGATGTCAAGGAGGTTCCAATACACCGACAGAGCATTTTTTAAGAATAATAGCTGGTATACCATCTAGGCCTGCAGAGGTTGAAGCCTTCACTTTACCAATCGCCAGTTGTACCATATTATTGTCGATATTGACAGAATTCAACAACTGATATGACTGTGGAACATCAAGTGCCGCACGGGAAACCTGGAACGGTGTCAATTTCGTTTAAGATAACCCGGACTCCTTTCTTTACTCGTTTACATGCTTCCAGAATGTTTTAGGATCGGACTTCAATCTGCGTTGAACGTTCCGCAAATAATTAGCATGGCACCGCTTAGCTGTCTTTTTATACACTTCGTTAACATATACGTAATGTTGTCGTAGCACGTAACCCCCATGCTTAGAGTACTTTTTCTGTGCGGCCCTTTTAGTCGCTTTTAATCGTTTCAGCTCGGCCGTTAGCCATGCTGGGTGCCTAGAGTGATGGCCGGTACTTTTGGGTATATAGCGATCAATAGCATAGCTCAATACGTTGGAAAAATTCTGGGCTGCTGCGTTGACATCATCATTGTCCAGAATTTCGTTCCAGTGAATATTCGACAGAAAATCAATAATGCTATAGAAGTTCACTCTTCTAAAATTATAGCTGACTGTGTCGAAAGTGTCGCAGTCATACTCCACACGATTCGCTTCAAGCACAATATGCAGGAGAGGGTGGTGTCTAACAATCTTCACCAGGGGGAACGGTGCTGCGGTTAATGTTGGCGCATAGTCAGATTTGCTCGAAAAGCAGAGATCGAGGATTCTGTTCTTCTCGTTCACCACGTTATTCATTTGGCGCAGAAGATTTAGGCTGTAGCAGTCAAGCAAACTGGTAATGCCAGCATGGAAAGATGACAGTTCGAGATCCGCGAACATGAATCCGTCAGTTGCGGTGGACCATTTCAATCCGAAGAAGTTAAGATCACCCACGATCAAAATCTCGTCAAGAGGGTTTACCTGAATGGAGATACGTTCAAGTGACTGAGTATGTGCATCAAGCAATGATAGATCGCATGTCCGGTCAGGTGGAAAATAAACCACACAAAGAAAGAGTGCGTAGCCAGCCAGTTTGATTCTCACCCAGACCTGTTCGACACAGGCCACTAGAATATCCTCGAGCAGTTGACTTTTAAACGACGATGGATCGCGACAAGCACCTCGCCGCCGTCAGTCTTGTGACTGTTCTGTGAGCTACGATCAGTACGGAAGACGTCATAGTTTGTGCCAAATGCTTGCACTGAAAGAGTGCTTGCACTTAGTCTCTGTGAGGGCAATTATATCGTAACACTAATTATTATTTGGTAGCAAGTTCGGATAACTTGCTACCAAATAATTATCAATTCCGGTGTTCATACCGCCAACGTTCTGATAATATATTTGCAGGTTACAATACCGCGATTGGCTGGAAGCAAGAAGCGGATCAGTGCTCGCATTGAAAAAATCGGTTTCGTACTTGCCGTTTGCATCGATCTGGAAGATCCCTTCACCGCTCCCGCACACAGCACCGGGACGACTGGTGAACGCTGGCTGCAATTGCTCGACTGTGGCGGGGGGATCCAGGGCTTCCATAATGTTCGCTGCGGTGCGTCCTAGTGTGCTATGAGTCCTGCCATCATAGCATAGAGTGCCTCGTCCGTCTGTGCTCGCTGTCGAACCGAATGTGCTGTGATGAGACGTGCTACTTGATATTGCAGATTCCGGGTTACATACTGAACGTGCTGGGTCATTCGACCTCAAGCTGCAGTCAAATAAATGGCTATGGGGGAAGCACATTTCATTATTTTTTTGATGCTCATTAAAACAAAGTAACATAACTGGTCCACCGGTGGTTGAGTTTTTAATCTTCTTGCGAGTCCGTCACAAGCAGTGCTGAAGTTGCTGCCGTTTGGGATGATAACGGTGTCTCTATTCGGGGTACCTTCGATGCACTCGGTCCCCAAATATCCTGAAAACGCTGTCCATCATGAAATGCACGAAAGTACATCCCTTTTGGCCAAATCGAGGAGTCCAGAGCTTTGTCCCTATATGTCAGATCGACGCCGACTTTGAAAGACACAAACGCTAATGTTTTTAAATCAGTGTCCTTTTTTAACAATTTCTTCACAACAGGCTGGAAGTCAGGTAAACACTCGCGAACCAAGGCAGCAATATCATCCTATGAAACCTTCGGTGCAATACAGGATAGGTACACCCAATACTTGTCCGCTGGTTTTGGTACTGTTTCGATGACTTTCGGTAGATTTTCAATTAACCGAGTTTCACTAGTAAGGATGAGCGCAGGTCTTCTCTCCGGCAAATCCTTGGTGACAAGTTCACGAGGGCGCTTTATATTCGGATAAAGTGATCTTGGAACATTTACACTTTTACACCGACGAGTCAGGTTTCGACGGCTCTTTGGCTCCAGTATATTCAATCAGAACCTCACCGCCTCATTCAAACTCAATGATCCTTTTTCAGCTTACGGCGCATAACTCGCTGCTATGCAGTATATCCTCGGGATTATTGATACTTTGCCCACAGATTATTATTTAATTGTTTAGGACAGCCTCAACTCAAATACCTTGAAAGCACATTGTATATTTTCTGGAAAATTATGAGAGCTTCTGCGTGCTTTGTCTGTAAGGTCGTATAAGATTAGCTTAGTTTGGGTTCCCTCGTATTGCTCCATGCCAGGTAATGAATATTTTGAAGGAAGGCGAAGCTTACAGATTTTCGGTTCAAGAATATTTCCCAAAGAAAATCTGCAGTAGCCTGTGATATTTGGGATCTTACGACAGTTTGACAACTTGACCGTTTTCTGATGGTGGTGTAACATTCGCGCAAGACTGTTAAGCAACACCGATTCCAAGGACTATTTGATGGTTCACTCACCAAGTAAAAGGCATGATTCCGTGCAATATCATGTGTAAGTTCGGATTAGTCCTATGTTCCTCAGATTTATTGATAAAGGATAAAAAAACATTCCAATATTCACTAAACATTCCAATTTTCCATTTCCAGTGTCTATTGGTAGTTCCGGTTCATGTTTTATACGTGACCGCAATTATAAATTCTTATTCATGTAATAAGGACTTTCCTATAAAAAACATTGCAGCTTTCGGGGTTGCTACAAACTCATTTGTGGATATATTTTGTTGAATGGAAATACGCGCTAACGTACCAATGTAACATATTTCTGCATGAATTGGGTTATAAAATTGAATTTTGTATTGATTGCATAGCCGTTGTAGTACAAGAAAGGTATGAAATAAATTGGAAAATACTACGGAAAAAAACGAAACGTAGGTAGCAACAAGTATTTCAAATAAACTTCCTCAGCCGCTTCGCCCACTTTCATGGGCAACACCGTATATGATATATAACATGCGTTCATAACTGACTGAAAAATCAGCAGATGTTCATCAACAATACATATTTGATTGAAGTTCATCTTTCGTTCCATAAACCAAACGAATTATCTATTTCGTTTTCCAAATCAATGT
Source organism: Topomyia yanbarensis (assembly GCF_030247195.1). NCBI lineage: Eukaryota > Metazoa > Arthropoda > Insecta > Diptera > Culicidae > Topomyia > Topomyia yanbarensis. The sequence goes on along the minus strand of NC_080670.1, from coordinate 100,022,174 downwards.
AACAATTCACAAGTAAAAGTCACTAAGTAAAGTCTACATTTTCAACAAAATTTTAATATCATCCATTGACCGTTTAGAAATGATTTCTTAACAATGTGCTTGTGCAGAGAAACTAGTTTGTCTCTTACAGTCGTTCTATACTAAGTCATTCCATACTAAGTTGGGTCAATGGACTATGGAATGCCACAAATTTCTGACCAAAGGGTATCTTTCTGTGAGGTATATAATATATTTTAGATTGTGTTGCGAGCTTTCGTAAAAAATATTCAGATTGCATTTTGATATTTTTGTACAGGTACGAAACATTTGCATATTTCCGTACAATCATTAGCCACACTAAGTGCAAGCTTATTGCATTTCTCACTGCGCACGCAACATTAGTGCAACATGTGCAGAATATACATTTAGGCGTTTATTATCAGCAACATTTTGTTTGAAGATTGTTCTGTATTAGCATATTCCTAGCGATCTGAATATGTAAAATCTCTGAAGAATTATGGAGATTTGATAGCTTCAAATCAATATGAACATAAATCATTCATGATGAATGCAAAGTTTTCCAAAGTTTTTTTTTTCTTTTTACACAAATGCATCTCCTCTTCGTTGCAAATTTTTGGGTCAAACTGAAAAGTGGACACATGACTGTTGGTTCATTGAGCATGTTTACTCTTTCGGTCAATCACGAAGTGATATTACGGGCAGTATACCTAAGCTAACCTAAGCAAACTGAAAAGTGGGCACATGGTCTTCGGAAATGAAATCTTATTTATTTGATGAGTTATTTATAGGCAGTGTATATCGATACACTGCCTATAATCGCAAGACAGTCCCATGTTTTACGAGATCCCCTATCTACATGGGACTGACTTGCGATTGTAGGCAGTGTATCAATATACTTACTAGGACACTTAGAAGACGTTTGGGTGCTAAACGCTTCCTGGACTGATGGTATCAAGGAAAAATGGTCTCATATTGCCACGAGGCGAAATCGCTATGTGTGTTTAGTACAAATAGGATTGTCAGGAGAAGATTGGAGTTCCACAATGAAAGTGGTGAATCAAACCTTTGCTTTATCTCCGTGATTGTTCCAAATTTGGTAGATCAACTATTTATCTGACCGATACACCATACCTAATTGTTTTTCCTGCTAGCAATCATGATTTACTTAGAATCGCTACTGGAGTAGTTCATACATTGGCGGATTATTTGGGTTCTGTTATAATATACTATGTAGCAGATGAACCTTGTATAATGAAGCGACTCTACAAAATCGATGAATCTAGCCTGTTCGTTGCATACATATAACACTTGGTTTGTATAACCAGTGGTTTACCTAAGAGCCAGCACTGATAGGGCGCCATCATCACAATATTGATTCCTAAATAACATAACGACATACTTTTTGCAAGCAATTCAATTCATATTTCATAAAATCAGAAGCATGCTGGAGTATTTCTGAATAGTTTAAACTTTGCAATGGGTGAGTATTTTACAGATTTGTTGTATAGAAACATTATAAAATAACGCTAATCAGATCTGATGAATGAAACTATGTTATCGAGAATATTGCATTTATGAAAGAAGACTATTCATGGGTCTCTATATCGCTGATAAAAATGTGTTATACTTGTTGCATTCTTGCTCTTTTTACTCACGACATACTCTACAACATTTAGTATGTTGCGCAACGTGTCAAGTGATGCTGGTTTATTTTATTACTTTTTATGCTCATTTCCCACTCCGGTACTCCCTTAAGAACACAAATTTAAATCAAAAATGATTCTATGCATCTGCATCTTTTAAGACAGTTTATGCAATCGTTAGTACGTACATGGAAACAATTCATATATAAATAATCTTTTTATTAGATACAGTTTTACTAATAAAAACACAGTTTTTTTTAGTACCTCGTCAATAAATTTTGTTTATTAGCCAAAAAATGTTCCAAGCAAAGGACTTCGTGAAGTTGGGCTTTGAAATTTCCTGAACTTGTGCAACCAATCATTTTTAGTACGTTGCTCAGCGTTCCCAATGTTCCAGATTTATCTAGAATCTTCCAGATTTTTCCCTACTGAGCAGGCATTCGTTCAGGCCAGACATGTCGGCAGATTTTTTAAATTTTGCCAGTTTTTGGGCTTCCAGCAAAAAGTTAAACGCCTTATTCTATCAAATTTTTAAATTATAGAAGTTGATGCACACAAATTATAGAAATCTGGGTCATATTTTATCATACAAAAATCAATTAATACACGTTCTATGAAGACCAAAACTATGCCAAATTTCGATGACTTGGAGGTCACTGTCAAGTAACAAATTTTGCCAGGCATTTTCAATTGAACTTCCAGATTTTCTTTGAAAAAGAGTGGCAACCCTGACGTTGCTTCAATTTTTTGAGAGTTGTCCTACTGGAGCTGTAGAGCTACGTTCTGAGAAGGGCTCCCCGTCAGAATCACATACTAAAATTTGCAGGCGAGATAGGCAATGGCGCCCAATAAAACACTGCTTTAGGCCAATTGTAGTGGGCCGTGATTCTGAAAGTGATATTCATTGTACGGTTCAGGTATGTGCGTGCGTAGGAACTCACGATCGCGTGTATCATCGCGAAAGGCTCGAGCATTTGTATGTTAAAGTGTTCGATCGCGTGTGCGTTTGTATGTCGCGTGTGCTAACGTGTATGTAACTTCGTGTGTATAAATTCTACTTTATAACCGTGTGCCTTTTACATATTCGCGTGTGATCTATAATGAGCGTCTGCGGACCGTGAATCTGATACCTAATTTTCTTGTATGGATCAGATTCCAGAAGAAAATGGGTTCTTCCATATCACTAGAGTCAGTCACGTCGCCGTAGAACGTGTGGTGTAGTGGATATGAGCTTTATTTTTTGCTCATATCCACTACAGCACACGTTCTTAGAATGAAGAGTAAAAAATTCGGGACGTGACCGACTCATGATCTCGCGCGTTCGTGTTGGAGACCGCGTTTGTAACTTCGTAAGCACAAAAACGTTCACATAATTACCGGAGTGTTATCAAGTCTGTGCGATAGCGGGCTTAGGTGGGCGTAGATGATCGCGAAGGGCTTAAGCGTTCGTATGTTGACGTGTTTCTCGCGTGCATGTGACTTTGCGTGCATAAATTCGATTTTGTAACACTGCGGCCATTCACTCATTCGCGTGTGTTCTTGGATGGCCACGCGGACCGTCATTCTGATATTTTGCTCTCGGTGTACGGATCACATTCTGACAGGGAGTGAGTTACCCCATATCACTAGAGTTCCCGGTCATGTCGCCATGAAACGTTTTGTCTAGTGAACATGGGGGTTATTTTTCTTTTTTCTTTTTTTTCAATTTTATTTTTAATGTTTCTTTTTTTAATAATTGACATCGACCTAGACTGTTGCTTCTTAGGATAGAGATTTCCGGACGTGCTCGATCTATGATCGCGCGAGCGCGGGAGTTTGTAGGTTGACGCCTGAGATCGCTTTGCTAAGTTTATGAATGCTGAGACGTCCACCTTATCACCAGGGTGTTATCAATTTTGCGAGTTTGTGGGCGTAGGTTGCTTTGATAATCGCGAGAGGCTCTAACGGTTGTATGCTGACAGGATTTTGTAACATATTTGCATGTGTTCTTGAGCGGTCGCGCGAACCGTGAGTCTGATATTAAATTTTTGGTGTGCGGTTCAGATTCTAGCAGGGAGTGGGCTCCCTTATATCGCTAGGGTTACAGGTCTTGTCGCCATGAGACGTGTTGTCTAATAGGTATAAGCGTATTTTGTTAATTGGTCCAGCTGAAGGCATGGACCTAGGCTTCTAGGATCAATTCATGATTCATGATCGCGTGCGTGAGGGCATTTTTGTAGGTTCCCGCTTGAGATCGCGTTTGAGAACACTATCAACATCTTTGCTGATTCAGCTGAAGGCGGCTGCAGAATGGCAGTATAGGACTCGAAAAGAAGAAATAAAGGACAATAGATGAGACACGTAAGAGATTAGACAGGTACAAGATACAGCTGAAGTTATGATCATCATATGGAAAATATACATTAGTACTTCAAACACTACAAATACTTGAATAGCCAACCACCACACAGCCCATCCTTTCTCAATTATCTATTTGCTATTGGTTGATTGTTGGTTGTGAGCTGGTAAATAGAGGAAAGGTATATAACAGAAAAAAGGCTCACATCAGCCCTCCCGGCCTCCTCGATACACCACTATCTAGGCGTATTGTAATCAACATCTTGAAGCGGGCTTTTTATATAAATCAAATCTTGAGCAGACATAATAGGCGCGTTCTTAAATCCACCAACAACTCATCGGTATTTCGATGACTTTTTGTTGCGGAAGAGTGAAGCGATGCTTTGTGACATCAGTGCGCAACATAAACAAGGCTTGCTTATAATGCGCGAGAGTCATCGGAGAGCTCAACAATTCACCGTACGGTGATGCTCGATGCCTTGCTCAACAGATGAGCAGCTAGCGGTGGGAGATTATTAATGTTCATATAAAAACACGTTACCGGTTTGGATGCCAGGTGCACAGATTAATCTGTGCTTCACAGATTTTAAATATGCTGCACAGATTTTTAAAACTGCAACGATTTTCACAGCTTTCTGTTATAATGCACAGATTTCCACAATTTTCTGTTATAATGCACAGATTTCCACAGTTTTCCGTTGACATGCACAGACTGGCACTTCTTACAGATTATTACATACACCACGCCCAGATTTCCAAAAATATTACCTGGCATCTCTGGCGTAACGTTGGTTTTTTCGTAACCTGATCGGTTTGTATTACATTTTACTTTGTTGGCATTTTTAAAACGATTAGGTATTCAACCAGATTTAAATTTAGAAAGTTTTCGTTTCATAGTTCTAGTTTTTGTGCTACTATCACCGAAGACAATCTGCGCATTCGAAATATTTAGCGGAAGTATCTGGATTTCCTGGATGATAAGGTACTACAATATATTTTATCCAACCCTAATACTTACTAACAAATATCCTCCTCCCGTGATACTTGTGAAGTGCGCTGTAGTATATACGGCCTCTAGCAAAAGCAAGCATCGAACTAACATTCCTTCCCTTTCCTTCCGTGATCTACGTTCGGGTCTGGCCGGCGCCGGTATGAGATGTTTCGCTAAACCCAAGCATAATTATCTGCTGATTTCCTGTGCAATTTCAGCTAGTGACCTCTGTTTCTCAGAGATGGGTAGACCGATTTGCACAAACTCAAATGAAAGGTACAACCTTCCTATCGGCTCCTATTGAATTTTTTGTTGATTGGACTTCTGGTTCCGGAGTTACAGGTTGAGTGCGACCACACAGCAAATTCCCATACAAAGTGAAATGAAAAATTCTCAAAAGAGGGAGTAAGGGAAAATTTTTATTTTGGATGCCAAATGACTTTAAAATGCATGAAACGTTGAGATTTGATGTAATCTCGAAAAAATTTTTTTGACGAAAATTGACTTTTGCACATTTTTACCTTTCTCATATAGAAAGGTTATGTAATCACTCTAAAAATCGTCAACCTAATCCCGGCCCGGAGGGCCGATATCATATGCCATTCGACTCAGTTCGTCGAGATCGGAAAATGTCTGTGTGTGTATGTCGTTAGCTTCTGCCGATAGGCTTTGAGGGCAGACATCAACATGCCCCTCCATAGCTCTTTCACTGCCAACTGTCTGGTGGCGACTGAGTTAGGAAATGGGGCAACCAGTGATAATAAATATCTCAAGCCTTGAGCGCAGTCCACTGGACCTAAAAATAGATAACGAGAGAGATTTGGCCCGATCGGTGAGAGGGAGGTGAGTTTGCACCGTTTCTTCATTCTCACCGTTCCGGTCATTCTTTATCTGTCTGTTTTCCAGTGGACACGTTCATAAAAAATATTTGCGTGTGTTCTTGAATGGTCGCGCGAACCTTGAGTCTGATATTAAATTTTCGGTGTGCGGTTAGAATTCTGACAGAGAGTGGGATCCCTTATATCGATAGGGTTACAGGTCATGTCGCCATGAGACATGTTGTCTAATAGGTATGATCGCATTTTCTTAAAAGTTCCAACTGAAGGCATAGACCTAGGCTTCTAAGATCAAGGATAGACTTACGGACGTGACCGATTCATGATCGCGTGCGGGGGGCATTTTCGTAGGTTCCCTCTTGAGATCGCGGTTGAGAATGTGTGAGTGTTAAGACGTTCACTATCACCATCTTTGCTGACCTAGCTGAAGGCTGGTGTAGAATGGCAGTATAGGTCTCGAATAGAAGAAATAAAAGACAATATATGAGAGACGTAATAGATTAAACAGGCTCAAGATACAGCTGAAGTTATGATCATCACCTGAAAAATATAAATTAGTACTTCAAACTCTACTAATACTTGAATAGCCAACCACCACACATAGCACATCCTTTCTCAATTATCTTTTTGTTACTGGTCGATTGTTGGTTATGAGCTTGTTAATAGAGGAAAGGTATAGAACAGAAAAAGGCTCATAGCAGCCATCCGGCCTCCTCGATACACCACTATCGAGGCGTATTGTAATCAACATCTTGAAGCGGGCTTCTTATATAAATCAAATCCTGAGTAGTCGTAATGATTGGAGGATTATTAACATGAGAACTAATTAACCTCTAGTGGTAGAACTTGGTGAAAATAGAACCTAAAAAGAGCGAAGGTCCTTATATTTAGATAACTCTATTGAATCTATTGTGGCTTGATGATGTTTACAATACAGTCAATCCCATCAACCTGCGAGAGGGGCAAATCTGCTTTGTTCGCGCGATTGCAAGATATTCTTGATGCATAACCATTTTTTAATTTCTTACTCATGAGCTGGAAGAATAGAAAATACTGATGCAAATTGGCACAAAAATCAATATTGATTTTTATCATGTTTTATATCTACTTGAAGATATTATGTTCTTAAAAACAAACTCTACTTAACTCTTTGGATTTTACAATTCTCCATGCGATGCAAATTGAAGAGATTAAATTATTTAATCACAGATCAAAATTTAAACTAAATCAGATTAGATTTCCATTCGAAATGAATAAAGCTTTTTCAAGTGGACTTCAGCCATGTTCTAATGAATTTTGCATCTTGGTGCTAAGGACGCGACGCCGTTTTTGTTTTCTCTCCGGACATCACGTTTAACCTAGCGAAATAAATGTCAACATACTAATCGTATGTTGTTGCCGGTGATTCAGGCGTAAACGTTTACGAAATGTTGCACAAGCTGCTGTCGATTACGCCTGCATCGCCGCATCGTTATAAACTCATTCAAGATAAATCCATTGTACCCTCTTTTTGCTGAAGGCTCAAGCTTGCTCAAGCTTACTCGGTACATGTTAGTATGTGTATAGAAAGAAATCTGCTAATTTTCAGATCCATCATGCTTCTAATAATGCAAAATAGTTGCTAGAAAACCCATTCGGATGCTGCTTTTGAAAAAATACCTGTGATTTTTCGTCGCACTAATAAACTGTGCTGGGACACGCAGAGATGAGAAACCACAGTTAATTTTTCAACAGCAGCATTTAGGTAGTTAGATTTTCTAGCAACTAATTTACATGATACAAAACGTGATCATCAAATAAACTTTATTTTTGAATAAAACGGATGTGAAATTGAACACATTCTTTCTACATATGTAGTAATATGCTACCGAGTACACTAGAAGTTTAATGGATTGACATTCGGTCTGCATGATTTTCTTTATAGCAAAGAGATTTTCAATATTCAACATGAGATAAATTAATCAATTACCTAGGCACCAAGAGTAAATGAGATAAAACGGGCGCTTTTCTCCGTATGTTCAACTTTTATCATACGTTGAGCCGTTTGTAAAACTTATTTCTGTAAACTAAATAACCTGAAATGTCCAGGGACGCTATATAATACAGGAAATCATTTTATCAAGAGTAATGTTTCGAATTCAGATCCCTTTGATCTTTTAACGTTGACTTATCAGAGTATGAACTCGCAACAACAAGTACAAATGTGAGCATTACATTCATTATATCATAGTTACCAACCAAACATTTTCGACGCATGCCACTTAGGGTTGTGGTACCGGTAATACCGGTACCGAAAATCCCGGGAATACCGACCCATTTTTGGTACCGCAATACCGGTACTGAACAAAAGCCAGTACCGTTATTTTCGGTACTATACAATTTTTGACGTAGGACTACGTCTTTGTTTTCGATATAGGGGTGCACGTTGCAAATTCTACAAAAATGGTATGTAACGAAAAGTGGTCCAATTTTAAACGCATATAATTCAGCTATCTCACGATAAATTTTAAATTTTTTTGCGCAAATCGCCCCGAAATATTTCTAAGAATAGATTCCAATAGATAAACCCAAAGATTTTTCATATCATAGCATTAAAAAATTAAATAATATACAACCTTGTCAAAATATCGCGCATTTACACACAGAAGATAGCGCTTGCCAAGCCCTGTACGACGGATTGGTGTACCTAGCGCGCAACGCTTCTATGAATGACGTCATCATCGACTATTTAAAGAACGGACTTGGCCAGACACGCTCAGTTCCCTGTTGAACGGCTGGTGAAGCACATCACTGCGCTGTGTTTTTTACAGCCAGTGTAGCTGAGCTAGAAGTCCGTTACACTGGCTGTGGAGGGACGCTACCTTGTGTCGTCCAACAGGCGACCGCTCCAACTGCTTCCTAAATGCCGCTGTAATGTTGCCAGTAAATTTTTGGTTTAACTAGCACATGTATTTGCTATTTGCGCTTGAAATTAAGTAATGTAGTGGTAGTAATAAGCTTCCCATTTTGGTTTAAACGCAAGGACAGTTTTTCAAACAGGATTTGATTAATTAGTTTAGCTCATCTAAGCAATTTTATCAATTCTGTAATTTAAAAGGAATTTTACGGAACTTGGTGAATTTGGCCCCACTTGCAACTGGTATAATCAACCTGCACAAAGTGTTTTTTGGAACAAAATGTGTTATCATTCAGCCCTTCGCTATGCAAAATCACGATATTATGGCAGATGGGCTAAGCGCGGCCGTTCCGTTCATTTGGGGAAGGCCGCGTGGAATTTTGGTGAAATGCGCTAATAGTGTCGTGGTGGTACTGGTTGTCTCTTTCGCTCTACCCATCATCATCAGCGTTGACTCATTTTGCATTGTACGCTTGGGTTCAATGTTTGGGGCGAATGTGTTGGTAGGTAGGGGAACTGGCGGTAAAATGAACACGTTAAGCAAAGTCATTATTTTCTAACTAATAGGTGAATGAGATATTACAATCACCTTATGTTTCTTGTTAGACATGTTTTGTACATATCTGGTAAAAATACTTCGTCATAAACACATTTTTTCAAACATGATTCTTGATTTCTAAACATGTCCAAAAATGAGACATGGTTATAGCGAGTGGGTAAAATGAACATGTGGCGGTGGTAAAATGAACAGCTTCTGGTGACCTGCAAAATGTCCTGTATGTATGCAATGCGCAGCGTTGGAAAGAATTTTCCGATCAATGCTAATATCCCAACAAATCATGAGCTTTGCATACACACAGGGCATTTTACAGGCAAAAAAAAATTGTCACGGAAGAATTGAATTTTCATGACATAATATTAACCATTTTACAATCCTGTGGCATCGAAACACATCTACAAACTTGGGGTTATCCATGGGTGTTTGAACTTTTAGGATCTGTTGGAGAGCAACTAGAAAGCTTGTTCTATACATGAGATGTGATTATATTGTCTAAAATTTGATTTTTCTTCACCGGTCCGGGTGTTTCTCCCACACACTAAGTACTAAGAAAATAAATATTTTACATTAAATAGTATAGTCCTTCTTCTACAGTTCGTGCAACCCCATAGGGCTGCCCCTTGTAGTTTTTATGACAAATATGTTAACTCTGCAGGGGGATCTGTTTCAAAATATCTTGCAGACCGATAACGTTTAATTATATTAATTTGCCTTCTAGATAAATCGTTGAGATAACACCTTTGTGTGGGAATGAGGTGGGGCCATCATCATAGTAATTCTAGAAGATAAAGTTTTATTAGCGACATTCTGATTGGTTTCCATTATTCACTGGGTGGCGCGTAATAAGACTATGGTCTAAGTCATGTCTGTATTTGGTTTGCTCTTAAACCTTTATCTATAATATAACGAACAGTGATTTAGTAGCTAACAGTTTTAGAACTAGTGAACTGATTCAAATGGGGCGATTTGTAATTATTGGTGATCGGAAAATCCAGCAAAACTCCATAATTTAACAGGAAAGCAAAGAGCCTGGATATGCGTTAGAGAATAGTAGGCAAACGACATAAAGTTCGAAACCAATTTTCAGAAAAGCAAGAGAGGAAATGCGATTAACCTGCTCGGATTTACTGCCATTCTCGCTTTGATTTACTGTTGTTAATAGGGTTTCATACATTTACCATCTGTTCAAGTCGACGAAAGTCACACCACTTAGCAGTTATTGATTTCAAAGTGGCCTAGATTTCGAAATAAAAGAAGGTGCCCTATACGAAAAATATCATCTGTGAAATGAGTCTTGCCATTCCGAAGCAATTAAAAACAATAAACATGTTTTTTGATCAGAAAAAATCAATCATCTGAGAATAAGATCATCAGTATGGGCATTCAATTTCAGTTTGAAGCTTTTTTCGAATTTTTAAAAACAATATTCGAGTACCGGTACTTTACCGGTACTACCGGTACTGAGGGCTTCAGTATCGTAGTACCGGTTCTCGCCAAAAAGGGTCGGTACTGCGAACCCTAATGCCACTTGACAGTGTGTAGGGAAAAATTAAAGTCCTTTAATGGTGTAAGCAATGGAAAAATTGTGGTGCAATGTATGGTAAAACTATGGGGCGAATTATGGGTTACACATGGTAGAAGTCGTGGTAGTTCAGTGGGATAAATCACGGTCTAGTGATAGGGTAATGTATGGTCTAGTAATGGTACAATGTATGGTTTAATAAGAGGAATAGATGGTCTATTTCAGGACTACCTGTGGTCCTACTATAGAGGAATTTATGGTAGTTCAATGCTATAAACTATGGTCCATTAATGGTAGTTTACATGGTCTATCGATACAATCCACTATACTGAATCATAGTGTGATGGGTTCAATGGACCATGCCCATGGTCCTTGTCCTTGGAAGCTATGGCTATTGTACGGGATATTTCATGGGTGGATCCCTTTTCCAGCACATACCCATGCTAGTGGGGGTAGCTTTTGGGGTATTGTAGGGGCAAACACCCATTTTTTCGGATCAGGCGATGGTCATCTCTTGCTTCTCCAGCTATTACGTCGCCGTTTAGCTCGCGTCGCATGAAGCTCTTAGGTGCTGCTTCCCTGACCCATTTAGCTCATGTTTCCGTAAGTCATTCAACAACATTATCACGATCTACTTGGATAGTCCCCAACGGTGCAACGGATAGTTCCCCGACGAAGAAATTGCCCTCGAAAGCAATACCCACTTTTTTGAGCCATTTAGCTCCCAGCTATATCGAGATCAACTCGGCTATTGTCCTACTCCGACTGAGAGTTCCTGGGGAACGGAATTTCTCTCGGTAGCGGTGTTTGTTTCGTGAGCTAATTAGCTCCTCTTTTCGCCACGATTCTGTCGGGTATTCCACGGCAACGAATCTACCCTACCGGAAATTACTTGAAAACACAAGGCAATAAAATTGTCTTCCTCTGATGGATACAGGATAGGCAAACAAAATCATCCTGCAAGCTTTCCTAAGCAAAAACAATTGTTTCAATGGAAATCAGTTTTATTGTCCTCTGAATTTTTCTAACCCACCAATCTCCACTACTTATCATGGAAATTTCTTGAAAACACATGGCAATAAAATTTTCTTCTTCTGATGGATACAGAATAGGCAAACAAAATCATCCTGCAAGGTTTCGTAAACAGAAATATTTCTTTCTATAGAAATCAATTTTATCGTCCTCCCAATTTTTTTCCAACCCACCAATTTCCACTAATGATCATGGAAATTATTTGAAAACACAAGGCAATAAAATTTTCTTCTTCCGATTGTTTCAATGGAAATCAGTTTTATTGTCCTCTGAATTTTTCAAACACACCAATTTCCACTACTGATCATGGAAATTTCTTGAAAACACATGGCAATAAAATTTTCTTCTTATAATGGAATCATTCTGCAAGAATTATTTCTATAAAAATCAATTTGATCGTCCTCCCATTTTTTTTCCAACCCACCAATTTCCACTGGTGATCATGGAAATTTCTTGAAAACACATGGCAATAAAATTTTCTTCTTCTGATGGATACAGGATAGGCAAACAAAATCATCCTGCAAGGTTTCCTAAGCAACAACAATTGTTTCAATAGAAATCAATTTTATTGTCCTCTCAATTTTTCCAACCCACCAATTTCCAATACTGATCATGGAAATTTCTTGAAAACACATGGCAATAAAATTTTCTTCTTCTAATGGATGCAGGATAAGGAAACAGAATCATTCTGCAAGGTTTCGTAAACAAAAATATTTCTTGCTATAAAAATCAATTTGATCGTCCTCCCATTTTTTCCAACCCACCAATTTCCACTACTGATCACGGAAATTACTTGAAAACACATGGCTATAAAATTTTCTTCTTCTAATGTATGCAGGATAGGGAAAAAGAAACATCCTGCAAGGTTTCCTAAGTAAAAAAAATTCTTTCAATGAAAATCATTTTTATTGTCCTCCCAATTTTTCCAACCTACCACTTTCCACGACTGAACATGGAAATATCTTGAAAACACATGACGATACATTTTTAAATTTTTGTTTGATGCAGGATAGGGAAACGGAATCATTCTGCAAGGTTTCGTAAACAAAAATATTTCTTTCTATAAAAATCAATTTGACGTCCTCCCATTTTTTTCCAACCCACAGAGAAGTAACTAGAACAAATTCTTGGCCAATAACCAAAAAATTTTTTTTTGGTTTTTTATTTAGTTAACTTTTTTTTAGATACCTAAAAGCATACTGCATATTGTGGCAAAATAAAGAGTATGCCAAAAATTGCTAAAGAATTTTTGCATGGATGCAAAATGGTGATATTTTAAGGGTTTTTAATCATTTTTTATTATATATCCAGCAAAATCGCTTTCAAATGATGATGACTGTATTAAATAAGACAATATCATAACAAACGTTGAAGTTGTAATATTGAACACAACTATTTGTATAACCTTAGCTTAAAAATAACCGAAAATAGTAGTGTTGCTATGTATTGGACCAGCTTTAAAAACACTTTTTTTTAACAATTTGGAACAAATTTGAATGATTTGAATAATAAATTTGAATGATAAAAAAGTTACATTATACGGCAAGATCCGGCAAAGTTGCTGAAACAACATTACAAAACAAGATTCCGGCTATCCAAAAAACATACAATCTCTTCCGATCTTTTCCGATCCACAAATTCCAAACGATTTGAAAATATTGATATTTTTACTAATTTGTGGTTCGCCAAAATGCTGTAGGGTCAAATACTATTTTTGGCAAAATGAATCTTTATGAAAATGTGCACAGGTATCCCTTTTCTTCTTCCTTTTCCATTGACCAACTGTTCATGCAGCGGGAAAAACAAATGTATTCACAAAGATCATCTCGAAAATACTAGTATTCGGAAGGATCAAGAAAATTGACCCCTGCACTTGTAGGTGGATAGATGCCAAATAGTCCCAAAAACCAGTTATTTTCTATTTTTAGTTCATATTAAGGCATAATAACAGCAATAGCCGCAATAAATAGTTTTGGCCAGGATTCGACCCCAGTTACTCCTCTGTGCAACCCACCAATTTCCACTGGTGATCATGGAAATTTCTTGAAAACGCATGGCAATAAAATTTTCTTCTTCTGATGGATACAGGATAGGCAAACAAAATCATCCGGCAAGATTTCCTAAGCAATAACAATTGTTTCAATAGAAATTAATTTTATTGTCCTCTCAATTTTTCCAACCCACCAATTTCCACTAATGATCATGGACATTACTTGAAAACACATACCAATAAATTTTCTTCTTCTGATGAATGCAGGATAGGGAAACAGAATCATTCTGCATGGATTCTTTCTATCAAAATCAATTTGATAGTCCTCCCAATTTTTTTCCTATTTTGGGATATTGTAATAAAAAAGTGTGTGCTCACTAGCGCCGCCTTGAGGATGATATCCAATTTAATCATTACATCATTAAATAGTCCTTGCCCCAGTAACAATTTAGGCTTTATGGTGGTTTTATAGCCACTCATACAACCTAGATTGCACTTGTAGCGTGCTATAAAACTTCAATTGTGACTTGGATTACATTACAGAAAACGTCATTTTCCTAAATTAATAAACTTTACCTAACATGAATTGGAAGTTTTAGTTTCCCTAGCGCCGCCTGATGGGTGAATTCTGTAATTATCTATTCGCCGTCAGGTAGCACTCGACTCACTGATGAATATTGCCGAAGACATAACACTTCTAAATAATGTTCTCGAGATTCCGAAATTGAAAAATAATACATGCTCACTAGTGCCGCCTGGTCTATCTATTTCAATTAGTTTTGTCCATAATCGCGTAGCTCTTAACCTTCTCTAAATTTTTTCCGAGAACACCATCTCCTCTAAGTTATTAGACGCTGGTGACATACTAAATTCCACATTGTGCTGAAAGCTGGTAAGCTCACGTTAAACTTATTCAATGATAGTTGCGTTTACGAGAGGTTAGATTTATTTACTCTATTGTATAGCACCCCTGGCGCTGCAGTTATCAATTTTTTTTATTCATTTCGTTTATTTGATAGGCACAAATGCGTTAGCTTGGCGGTGCCAAATTCTTTTGTTTTTACATTTTAGATATTTTAAAACTAGGAGGTTACAATGTTGAAATATTTTTTTCATGAAAGAGAAAAATTTTACAGCTATCTTAAGACTAGAAAAAAGATTCTAAATACAAGAGAGGGGGCAAAAAAAATTTTTTTTATAAAAAATTTTAAAACAAGGAATTCAATAGTAATAGTTTTTAGGAAATATTTACAGTTATCTTAAAACTAACAATATAGTTTGGTACACAAAAGGGGGAACAAACATTTATGAAAAATTTCACCGGTGTTTTAAAACTAGGGATACAATTCTATTTACAAGATGGGGAACAATAGTTTTAACAAAGAGGTAAAATTACAAATATCTTAAAACTAGGAATACGGAATACAAATTTGATTTTTTATCGGAGACTTATGCTTGGTCAAGATATTCAGAGGGGGGATTATTTCCAAAATCGGTGTAGAAGCAGTTGTATCAAGGACAGGGAGAGAATGCGTAGATGGTGACCGGGAGAGAAGAGCAAAACTTGCAACTTTCGGACAAACGGGAGATCAGCGAAACCAATTAGCGCCTCAGTCTAGTAGGTCGGATTGGCGGATGGTATTCTTCGGACCCGCGGGGAATTCTTCAAAAGTCATCGGACCTCGAGTCGCTCTCGGTTCAGTTTCCGTAGTGGTAAGGGCGACGGCGGTTACATAGTGGCAGTCTGGAGCTGATCGGTTCCACAAGGCAGGAGAAAACTTCTAAAAACGAGAAATAAAAAGAGAGGGGCTAAATTGGGATATTTATCGTTTTTATGAAAGCATAAATAAGGGACATATAGGGGAAATCACGATTTGCCAGCATATCTCGGACTGGGACATTGGGCGGTCTACCTCGGGCCCGAAGGGAATCCTTTAACTGAGACCTGGCGTCCAAATACCCGGCGCATACCCAGACAACGTGCTCGATGTCGTGATAGCCCTCGTCACAAGCGCACAGACTACTCTTCACAAGCCCAATACGCCGCAAATGCGCATCTAAGGTGTAGTGGTTGGACATAAGTCGGGACATTACACGAATAAAATCCCGACCCACATCCATCCCCCTGAACCAAGGCTTCGTTGATACCTTTGGGGTAATGGAATGTAGCCATCGTCCAAGTTCACCATTGCTCCACGAGGTTTGCCAACTGCTGAGTGTCCTCTGACGACAAATACTAAAAAATTCGTTGAAGCAGATTGGTCTTTCGTATATGTCACCATTTAATGCGCCCACCTTTGCTAATGAGTCGGCCTTTTCATTGCCCGGGATAGAGCAATGAGAGGGGACCCAAACAAAGGTAATCTGGTAAGATTTTTCAGATAACGTACACAAGGACTCCCGTATCTTCCCCAGGAAATATGGGAATTGCTTTTTGGGCTTCATCGAACGAAGAGCATCGATAGAGCTGAGGCTGTCCGAAATGATAAAGTAGTTATCTGTGGGCAGAGTGTCGATGATTCCAAGGGTGTACTGAATTGCAGCGACTCTGCGACGTAAACTGAAGCGGGATCATTGAGCTTGAATGAAGCGGTGATAGTATTGTTGAAGATACCGAAGCCAGTGGACCCATCGAGATTTGATCCGTCAGTGTAGAACATTTTTTCACAGTCGACTTCTCGGAATTTATTATAAAATATATTGGGGATCACTTGCAGGCGCATATGATCCGGGATTCCCCGAATATCTTCCTTCATGGATGTGTCGAAGAATACAGTAGAATCGGAAGTATCAGGAAACGAACACGGTTGGGAGTATATGAAGAAGGATTAATGCTCTGTGCCATGTAGTCGAAGTACAAGGACATAAATCGGGTTTGAGAATTAAGCTCGACGAGCCTCTCCAAGTTTTCAATCACCAACGGGTTCAGAATGTCGCATCGGCTGAGCAATCGATATGAGAGTTCCCAAAATCGATTTTTTAGCGGAAGAACGCCCGCCAGCACTTCGAGACTCATCGTATGGGTCGAGTGCATGCAACCCAAGGCAATGCGCAAGCAACGATACTGGATTCTCTCCAGTTTGATGAAGTGTATGTTCGCAGCGGAGCGGAAACAGAAACACCCGTACTCCATCACCGACAATATAGTTGTTTGGTACAACCTGATCAGGTCTCCTGGGTGAGCACCCCACCATGTTCCAGTTATTGTTCGGAGAAAATTGATCCTTTGTTGGCATTTCTGTTTCAGATACCTAATGTGACATCCCCAGGTACCTTTACAGTCGAACCAGACCCCGAGATATTTAAATGTGAAAACCTGGTTGATCGTTGCACCCATTAATAGAAGCTGGAGTTGCGCCGGCTCACGCTTCCTAGAAAAAACAACCAACTCAGTTTTCTCTGTGGAGAACTCAATACCCAACTGAAGAGCCCAAGCAGACAAATTGTCCAAGGTATTTTGTAATGGTCCTTGCAAGTCGGCAGCTTTGGGCCCTGTAACAGAGACCACCCCGTCGTCTGCAAGTTGCCTTAGCGTGCATGAATTGGCAAGACAATCGTCAATGTCATTCACGTAAAAAATGTAGAGTAGGGGACTTAGACATGAGCCCTGGGGAAGACCCATGTAGCTAAATCGCGATGTTGTTAAATCGCCATGCGAAAAGTGCATGTGCTTTTCAGACAACAGGTTTAGCAAAAAGTTATTTAAAATTGGCGAAAGACCATGCTGGTGCAGCTTCTCTGACAGAATGTTGATAGAAACTGAGTCAAAAGCCCCCTTAATATCCAAGAAGACTGATGCCATCTGCTCTTTGTTAGCATAGGCCATTTGGATTTCTGTAGAAAGCAACGCAAGGCAATCGTTCGTCCCTTTGCCTTTGCGGAAGCCAAATTGTGTATCTGACAGTAAGCCATTTGCTTCAACCCAATTGTCGAGGCGAAACAAGATCATTTTCTCGAACAACTTCCGAATACAGGACAGCATTGCAATCGGCCGATACGAGTTGTGGTCGGAGGCTGGTTTTCCTTGTTTTTGGATGGCGATGACCTTCACTTGCCTCCATTCATAAGGGACAATGTTACCCTCAAGAAACTTGTTAAATAAATTCAACAAGCGCCTTTTTGCAGTGTCAGGTAGATTCTTCAGCAAGTTGAATTTGATTCTGGCTAACCCTGGGACGTTATTGTTGCATGATAAGAGAGCAAGTGAGAACTCCACCATCGAAAACGGTGTTTCGTTCGCGGTATCGTGAGGAGACGCGGCGCGGCACGTTTTCTGTACCGGGACAGAGTCCGGACAGATCTTCTTGGCGAAAGCGAATATCCAACGGTTTGAATATTCCACCTTCTCGTTGGTACTATTACGGTTACGCATACGTCGAGCCGTACCCCAAAGAGTGCTCATCGCTGTTTCTCTCGTTAACCCGTCGACGAACCGGCGCCAATAACTGCGTTTTTTGGCTTTCATTAGACTCTTCATTCGCATTTCTAACGACGCGTACTGTTGATAGCTAGCGGGTAACCCGTCTTCCCGGAAGGCCTTATATGCAGTGGACTTTTCCGCGTACAGCTCTGAGCACTCTTTATCCCACCACAGGGTGGGAGACCGTCCATGGGTATTCGCGCTGGGTACTGGTTTAGTCTGAGCTTGATTCGCACTGTCGAGAATCAAGCCAGCCAAAAACCTGTACTCTTCCTCCGGAGGAAGTTCTTGAGTGGATTCGATTTTAACGGATATCGCGGTCGCGTAACTCTTCCAATCAATGTTCCGTGTGAGGTCATACGAGACATTGATTGTTTCCGATGGTCTTGAACCGTTAGCAATTGAAATCACGATAGGCAAATGGTCGCTACCGTGGGGATCAGGGATCACCTTCCACGTGCAATCTAACTGTAGCGAAGTCGAGCATAGAGATGAATCCAACGCGCTTGCGCGTGCTGGTGGTGTAGGAATCCGCGTCATTTCTCCCGTGTTTAAGATGGTCATGTTGAAATTATCGCAAAGATCTTGGATTAATGTTGATCTATTATCATCATGAAGACAGCCCCATACCGTACCGTGCGAGTTAAAGTCTCCCAGAACTAGCCGCGGTGCCGGTAAGGATTCCGTGATATTACAAAGCGTTCGGTGCTCTACCGAGGCTCTAGGAGGAATGTAGATGGAAGCAATGCAAAGGTTTTTACCTTTGATTAAAACTTGACAAGCGACAATTTCAATGCCTGGTGTCGAAGGGAGGTTGCACTTTTTGATCCCCAAAAATACTCCTCCATAGGGGTTTTCTCGATCCAGACGAATTATATTAAAGTCGTGGAAGTTGAGATTTATATCGGAAGTTAACCAAGTTTCACATAATGCGAAAGCATCACATTTTAAACTATTTAGTAAAAATTTAAAGGAATCGATTTTCGGGAGGATACTTCTGCTGTTCCACTGTAGAACAGTGATCGAATCGGTGACCTCGTTCGATGACTTAGCCATCGAAGGATACGATCGCTGCAAGGAGGGGCCATTTAGTAGTCAACTGCTTCAAAAATGTTTGCACTATAGGGAGAAAACGTATCAGAAGGCTTTTAAGAGGATCAGTAACATTGAAAGCTGTGAAAATTAAGTCCACTATGTCAGAAAATTTCATTAGTCAGAAAATTTCATTAGTCCGCGACTGGACTGAGTATCTGTTTGAAAAAAGGGGACACTTGGGGTTTTTGGTGTCTCTGGAAGTGGTGGGTACTCCTTGTTAGAATTAATATTTCCAAGTCCTGGAGCAAATTGCTTCGGCTTTTGTGCATCACTTCCGTTGGATTTATTGATTGTAGTTGGCGCACTCTGAGTGGACGACACCTTGGCACCCTTACGAGGCAATGTAGGGGAGGCTAGATTTCTCCTCTTCCTGGATTCCCCTGGGTTAACCAATGATGTTCCCTCTTGTGGGTCGTCATATTCTTGCTCAACGCCAGCCAAAAGAGCAAAGGAATTTTCGGAAGGGACAGATGGCGAAGCATTCTTTAGCATTTCTGCATAAGAGTGCCTCGAGCGATCCTTAAGGGAGCGCTTAATTTTATCCCCGCGCTGCTTGTACGCCGGGCATGACTTAAGAGCATGCGGAGGGCCCCCGCAGTAAATACACTTCTCAGTTTTTCCACCGCAAGCGTCATCCTCATGCTCTCCCTCGCATTTGCCGCACTGTTTTTTATTGCCACAATAAGTGGCTGTGTGGCCCAGTTGCTTGCAATTGCTGCAGTTCATTACCCGCGGTACAAACAGGCGAACAGGTAGGCGAACCTTATCCAGGAGGACATAGTTGGGAAGAGCAGATCCGGAGAAAGTCACCCGAATCGAGTCTGACGGAGAATAAGTTGTCTTATCATCTTCAGTTTTTGCGGAATACAATTGCTTGCATTCCAGAATTTTCACCTTTTGAAGTGAAGGGTCCTTAAAGCAGCCAACCCCGTACTTCAACAGGTCTTCGCACTTTAGACCCGGTTCGGCGACGACCCCATCGATCTCCACAACTCTACAAGGCACATACACTTTGAATTGCTTCGTAAAACGCTCACTGCGAGCAATCTGATTTGCCTGGTCGAGGTCATTTACTATAACGCGTATCTTATTAGCTCGAACACGTGTTATCTGAGCTACGGACGGGTAGTTAGCAGTCAGCTCCCGTGAGATTTCTAGAATATTGGGCGATTTCGTGTTGGGCCGGAAATACACCACCCAGGGTCCAGTCGAACTGGCTGGGTATGTTTTAATACGGGGAGCACTGGGGGAATCAGGGGAGGGAGTAATTTCGGGTTTATCCGGTATATCCATGGGAATATCATTCCCATCCAATGTTACTTCGCCCTCGGCCATTTAGGCACGAAGATAACACGTGGTGTAAACGAGAGATGAAACTTATATTCAGGGGAAAGGGATGAAGTAGAGACCGATCGGGGAAAGGGAAATGAAAGAAAAAAAAATACTTAGCTTATCTAGCGGCGATTCCGGCTATTCTGGTATTCACTTCACCAGCCTGGGCACCGGCGAACAAAGACTGCCTCAAACAATGGTTGACCTTCACTGACAATATTTATTCTTGTTCACTTTATGCACAGCACCAGAAAACGAACTGCTTCGATCGAGAGCTCGGAGGGTTATGAGCTACCAATTAATTGGATATCCAATTACTCTAAATTGTAGGTCTAAGCAAACACAAAGCAACTTTACCAAATAAAGTATGGTGCTAAATGTAAACTCAGATGAAATATTCGAGCCCCAATTAGTCGAAATCCCATAAGCTAAGTGAATCCTATTAGATGGGTACCGCACAATACGAATCAGCGTAGTAGGAGACCCGACTGTATCAAAATTCAGTATGTAGACAACCTTGGAGAACTTTTTTATCATTTGTGGAATTATAAAAAATCCATATTGGAAATTGTAAAACAAAACGATGAAAAATTAATTGCGCAATTCAGAAAAAATATTATTCCTCAAAGAGCTCAAAATTAACCAAGTAAGAACATATTCTTCTGTCAGGAGTGCTACCGCCAGTTGCTGGACGTAGTCCTGGTAGCACAATCTTCCTGACCAATATAACTACTAAAGCATTTTCTGTTGATTTGCAAGTGATCGATTTGGATTTCAGATCCTTTGCCAGGTGGGTATTTTTAAAACTACGTGACAGATTTGTGTATTCCAACGTTGGAATATTCAAACAAATCCATTCAGTCAATCCTTTAGACGTAATCAGCGAGAATGGTTTTATGGTAGTTCAAACTACGCATATCATTTACAATACACGATTAATCTTTTCTATAAATCGTTATAAGTCAATGGAAGTGTAGTAAGTAAATTGATTAGAGAGAGCCAAATAAAAGTTTTCCAAAAATTCAACGGAAAAAATGAAATTGATCTAATTATTATTTCCTTATTTCAATGAACTTTAACATTCAATAAAGCGATAAAATATTATCAAGTGATTCATTTTCAATCGTCCTGGTCGGGACTATTGATTGATTCATAAATGAAATACGATACGGCCGTTATAAAATATACTAACTGAAAAACTCAAATGGCTATGGAAACAAAAAAAAGTTGTTACTTTCAGCGTAATTTTCGTGATACCTACTCTCGAATCTCAATAAAACAAAAGAAAAAGAAATATTATCAAAACAAATATATTATTTTGGTTTACAATCTCGCAAAATGCGTCATTTAAATTTTTTTAAATCCAAGTATCAGTATGCATTTCTGAAAACATGAAACAACATCTGTTAATTATAGGGAATCCAAAAATTCGTTCGTTGGTATTTGTGGAATGTCGAAAATATTTGCTTCAACTGTTATAAATTTCATCAGGTTTTCATCAATGCTGTGTGGAAATCGGTTTCTGAGAAATAAAACCAATCTTACAAAAAATTGTGACATGTGATAATTGATGGAACTTCTAAATAATTTTCAATTTGGCTAGCCTCCATTATTGTTTGGAATAAAGCCAAAGATGTTTTTAAATATGTGTTATCAATTCAACACAAAACCGTTGGTTTCAAACGATCATCAGTTTCAAAATCATCAAATGTCAGCATGCAAATTCAAAATAGAAAATGTTTTTCCATTATTTGGCGTATAAAGATAAAATAGCATCGCGGTTTGTTTTCGTCTCGTAAAATAATAAAATATCATAGATCTCCCAAGAAAATCATCAATTGTCAATGAAGAAATTTATTTGAAATCATTTTCAACTATTTCTACATTCAGAATTACTCAAAAACAGTTGTGCTAAAAGCTTTCGATATTTCGAGCTTTCGTAGCACGCCATCTGCATCAACCCAAGGATAACTTTTAGTACACTTGTTTTTCTTTTCGTATCTTTCCACGCTGTTTCGCGTGCGACGGTACACTGCGTATTGCGAGGAAAATTGAAAAACGCTGTTATGAAGTTTTCCAAAACGATTTTTTCTTTGTACCATCAGATTCCTTGGTTTCTAACGAATCCGTACATATGCAACACTTGGGTAGTTTTGTAGGAAATATCGAAGAAACAGCAGGTTAAAAATATTGCTTCACTTTTGCGCACCTATACATACAAATTTTACTTTAGTTGTGTCTGTGCGGGTGGAAGTAAAATGAAAATTTTTCAATGAAAAGCGGAAAATATGGAAAATCGGAGAAAATCACGTCCTAGAACAATTGTTTAGCTATGTTGTATTGGAAAAATCAAAATTTTAAACACATGATTGCAAAAACTGTGTGCTTTTTCAACCGGAAAAAGCACACAGTTTTCCGAGTTGGAAAATTTTGAATTTTCCATTTCGGCCAATTCATAGTAAAAACAATTATCTAGGTCGTGATTTTTTTCTTTTTTCCATATTTTGTCATTTTCTTTGAAACCAAAAAAAAACCGCAAAAAAACACGAAAAATGGCGGATTGCCCGACGGGGGCCTTAAGTGACGAAACGTACGCCATAAGATTAGTACTCGTCGAACGTTTTTCACAAATCCATGCTGCCACTCGGAAATGATATGGTGAACCTTCGGGTACAGCAAATCGTTAACGAGGCTTTCAAAAATTTTCGGTAAGCAGCTCAAAATTGAAATGGCTCGATAATTTTCAACATCGTAGATGCTACCTGCCTTGTGGATCGGTGTAATAGATGCTGTCTTCCAGACACTCGGGAAAATTCCTTCGGATAATGACCTGTTGAAAATTATACTCGCAGGAACAGCCAGCGTTTCAGCACAGCATTCGAAAGCTGGATTTTAGTGATTACTTCTGCAGGGTCTGAAAGTAAGCGTTCGAATGCAGGGGATATTTGAATTATTCCAACTCGCACATATGCCTGTCGAAAAAGCAACGCTTTCAAAACACTAACAACGATGAAAACATGTTTGAAACATTAGCAAATTGTCATCTACGTATAATTTATTTCCTAGAAAACAGTGCTTTTATTCATCATGCCCCCATGCGAAAATCAAACCAAAACAATCATCACGCACTAGCTGTCTCATGCTGTAATATTGTTTAGTGCGACAGTTGTGGTTAAATTTCGTTGGACCTTGGGGGTTGAGGTTAAGTTTGCTGAAGGATAACATTCTCATTCCACACTCTTATGTATCATGTCTGTATGCGATTCACAGACATTGAATGACTCGATTAATTGTTGACAAACCGGTTGACGGTTGACAGTGAAGAGACAGCGACTATTCTAGCGACTACTCGACCGAACGAATACCCCAACCGATTGTGTTCAGTTCAGGTATCTGGCATCCCTATCTCTATATACAGCGTTTGACAATAGGCAACATCATTTTTCCACCGATCGATCGGGGTCAGTTTGACAACGTCAAAATCGCTTGAAATGTCATAAGCAAACGACAGCAGGAGTAAACAAAAGCAAAATTTGTACTCTGTTCGAAGCGATAGAAATCTGATAGCCATAAATAATGATGAATAACGTAAACTTCAGGATTGTTGTTTAAACCCACGGAATGGATAAAAATGGACTAAATTTTACGACTGCAGCGGCTCAAACATAAGCAAAAAACTCTGCAAGCACGAATACAGAAACATTTCGGCGACGATTTTTCACTGCGATTTTCATCCCTCCGGTCAAAAGCTACATGTATTCAGTAATAAATTGCGAAACAACATTGTCCAAGGTAAGTGCTTAGATTATGAGTGAAAATTTATTATTTATGGCGGAAACAATTAGGAAAATGCGGCTCAAATCAAAAACAACTGACGACGGATCCGGAAAACGAAGACAGAATTTTTGAACTACTTAGAGAAATTATTGCGATAGAGATTGCATCGGAAAGGGTGTACACGTGCGAACTTTGAAAATTATTCGATTTTACAAAACAAATTTGACAGTCTCCGTCGTGCCAAAAAGTCTAGTTATTGGAGACGTTTCGTTGATGGCTTGTCAAGACAAACATCAATGAGTACTCTTTGGAACACAGCCAGAAGAATGAGGAATCGAAACGTAACTAATGAAAGCGAAGATTTTTCGAATCGCTGGATATTTAATTTTGCCAAGAAAGTTTGTCCAGATTCTGCTCCTACGCAGAAAATCATTCGCGATGCTCCCACAAGTAACGATTCCATAGATTCGCCTTTGACAATGATGGAATTTTCAATTGCACTCCTCTCATGCAACAATAATGCTCCGGGTCCAGACAGAATTAAATTCAACTTGGTGAAGAATCTGCCTGACCTAGCAAAAAGACGCTTGTTGAATTTATTCAATAAGCTTCTTGAGCAGAACATAGTCCCGCACGACTGGAGACAAGTGAGAGTTATCGCCATTCCAAAACCGGGAAAACCAGCCTCCGACCATAACTCGTATCGACCGATTGCAATGCTATCCTGCATCAGGAAATTGTTGGAAAAAATTATCCTACGACGTCTCGACAATTGGGTTGAGGCGAACGGCTTGCTATCATATACCCAGTTTGGTTTTCGGAGGGGGAAAGGGAACGAATGATTGTCTGGCGCTACTTTCGTCAGAAATCCAACTAGCTTACGCAAAAAAAGAACAAATGGCGTCTGTGTTCTTAGACATAAAAGGAGCATTCGACTCTGTTTCCATTGATGTTCTCTCAGAGAAACTACATCAATGTGGTCTTTCACCAATATTAAATAATTATTTATACAACTTATTGTCAGAAAAGCACATGCATTTTTCATATGGCGATTTGGCAACATTCAGAATAAGTTACATGGGCCTCCCACAAGGTTCTTGTTTAAGCACCCTTCTCTACAATTTTTACGTGAATGACATTGATAATTGTATTGTCAGCCCATGCACTCTAAGGCAACTTGCAGATGATGGCGTGGTTTCTGTTTCAGGACCAAAAGCCATAAATTTACAACAACCACTGCAAGATAGTTTGGATAATTTATCAAGTTGGGCTTTGAAGTTAGGCATCGATTTCTCTACGGAGAAAACAGAGTTGGTAGTTTTTTCAAGGAAGCGTGATCCAGCTCAGCTTCAGCTTCAGTTGGTTGGTAGAACGATAGCCCAAGTCATGACCTTTAAATATCTCGGAATTTGGTTCGATTCTAAAGGTACATGGGGAGGCCACATTAGGTATCTGATAAAGAAGTGCCAACAAAGGATAAATTTTCTCCGAACAATAACCGGATCTTGGTGGGGTGCTCATCCTAGTGACGTGATAAGATTGTATCAAACCACGATACTTTCAGTAATGGAATATGGGTGCTTCTGTTTCCGTTCAGCTGCAAACACTCACATTATTAAATTGGAACGAATACAGTATCGTTGTTTACGAATCGCCTTAGGTTCCATGCAATCGACACATACGATGAGTCTTGAAGTTCTAGCGGGAGTTCTTCCCTTAAAAGATCGATTCTGGGATCTCTCCTCTCGTTTACTTATACGATGTGAGGTTATGAATCCATTGGTAATTGAAAATTTCGAAAGACTTGTCGAGCTTCAATCCCAAACCAGATTCATGACAGTGTACTTCAATCACATGTCACAAGAAATAACACCTTCTAGTTATGTTCTGACATGTGTTAATATACTAGATACTCCCGATTCCACTTTATTTTTCGACACGTCCATGCAAGAGGAAATTCGTGGAATCCCGGATCACCAGCGCTCTCTGGAGATCCCTAAAATATTCATAAGTAAATACCAACACATTGACTGCCATAAAATGTTCTACACTGATGGGTCACGAATCAATGAGGCCACTGGCTTCGGTATTTTCAACAATAACACCTCGATCTCTTTCAAGCTTGCAGAACCTGCCTCCGTTTATACAGCCGAACTAGCAGCAGTTCACTATAGTCTGGAAATCATTGATACTTTACTTCCGAGCCATTAT
Source organism: Topomyia yanbarensis (assembly GCF_030247195.1). Lineage (NCBI taxonomy): Eukaryota > Metazoa > Arthropoda > Insecta > Diptera > Culicidae > Topomyia > Topomyia yanbarensis. The sequence goes on along the minus strand of NC_080670.1, from coordinate 99,995,533 downwards.
TTCATCCTCACAGATAGCCTCAGCACAATTAAGGCACTACGCTCATTAAAGCTTGATAGTCACGCTCCGTTCTTTTTGAAGAAGATACGAGAATACTTAACTAAATTAACAAATAAATCTTATCAAATTACCTTAGTGTGGATTCCCGCTCATTGCTCCATACCGGGTAATGAGAGAGCGGATAATTTAGCCAAAATAGGGCGCTGGATGGATCTATGAAAGACCTATTGCCTTCAATGAATTTTATAGCGCTTCTCGTCAGAGGACGCTTACTAGTTGGCAAACATCATGGGACAATGGAGATCTGGGACGGTGGTTGCACTCAATTATCCCTAAAGTATCAACGAAGGCATGGTTCAAAGGGTTGGATGTAAGTCGAAACTTCATTCGTGTGATGTCTAGGCTCATGTCCAACCATTATACGTTGAATGCGCATCTCCGCCGTATTGGGATCGCAGAAGATAATCAATGTGCTTGCGGAGAGGGTTACGAAGACATTGAACATGTTGTTTGGTCTTGCACTGAATATCGTGAAGCCAGATCCCAATTAATAGACTCCTTACGAGCCAGAAGAAAACCACCCTATGTACCTGTTCGTGATATCCCGAAGCTACTCAAGATACTGCGCACCTTAAATTAGATCCACAATTGCAGCTTGTCGACGGATGCAATCAGGCCGATTCCATCAACGACGTTCATCTGTTTTCTAAGGAACTTGTATGCTATGGCAGCGACCTTTCCCGGTCAGGTAAAGCTAAGGAGGGTATATGTCCTCCCGAAGCTACTCACGATACTGCGCACCTTAAATTAGATCCACAATTGCAGCCTGTCGACGGATGCAATCAGCCTGATTCCATCAACGACGTTCATCTGTTTTCTAAGGAACTTGTATGCTATGGCAGCGACCTTTCCCGGTCAGGTAAAGCTAAGGAGGGTATATGTCCTCCCGAAGCTACTCAAGATACTGCGCACCTTAAATTAGATCCACAATTGCAGCTTGTCGACGGAGGCAACCAGCCTGATTCCATCAACGATGTTCACCTGTTTTCTAAGGAACTTGTATGTTATGGCAGCGACCTTTCCCGGTCAGGTAAAGCTAAGGAGGGTATATGTCCTCCCGAAGCTACTCACGATACTGCGCACCTTAAATTAGATCCACAATTGCAGCTTGTCGACGGATGCAATCAGCCTGATTCCATCAACGGCGTTCATCTGTTTTCTAAGGAACTTGTATGCTATGGCAGCGACCTTTTCCGGTCAGGTAAAGCTAAGGAGGGTATATGTCCTCCCGAAGCTACTCAAGATACTGCGCACCTTAAATTAGATCCACAATTGCAGCTTGTCGACGGAGGCAATCAGCCTGATTCCATCAACGATGTTCACCTGTTTTCTAAGGAACTTGTATGTTATGGCAGCGACCTTTCCCGGCCAGGTAAAGCTAAGGAGGGTATATGTCCTCCCGAAGCTACTCACGATACTGCGCACCTTAAATTAGATCCACAATTGCAGCTTGTCGACGGATGCAATCAGCCTGATTCCATCAACGGCGTTCATCTGTTTTCTAAGGAACTTGTATGCTATGGCAGCGACCTTTCCCGGTCAGGTAAAGCTAAGGAGGGTATATGTCCTTCCGAAGCTACTCACGATACTGCGCACCTTAAATTAGATCAACAATTGCAGCTTGTCGATGGATGTGATCAGCCTGATTCCATCAACGACGTTCATCTGTTTTCTAAGGAACTTGTATGCTATGGCAGCGACCTTTCCCGGCCAGACCCACAATTGCAGCTTGCCGATGGGCACAATCAGCTAGAACCCATCACCGACGCCCATCTGCTTGCCACGGAACTTGGCAGCGACCCTTCCCGGTCAGATCAATTGCAGCTTACCACTGGACGTGATCAGCTTAACTCCGACGCCTGTATGTTGACAACAAAATCTGAAAGCAGAGACTACGATATGTTCCGGTCAGATAACAGCAGTCTAAAACAATTAGAGCAATTTGAAGTTCCTGCTTTTGTTTACACAGGTAAATGCAATGAATGTATATGTTCTTCCGAAGTAGGACATACAGATGCTGCTCCCGCTGAAAATCCACCCCTATTACAGCCAGACGCCACCACCATCGCCGCTCGTCTTTCTACCGCTCAACCATCAGGACACTATCTGGAGGAACAACTTAGTATCTACTACCAGAACGTGAGAGGACTACGCACAAAAATTGACGAGTTGTTCGTCGCTGTTTCAGAGGCCGAATATGATGTCATTGTTCTAACCGAAACGTGGCTGAATGATCAAATCCATTCGATCCAGTTATTCGGCCCAAGGTACACGGTTTACCGTAAAGATCGCGATCCAGACAGTACAGGGAAAAAACGTGGAGGTGGTGTGCTTATTGCAGTGTCCAACCGGCTCTCGTCCAAACATAAAACGGATAGTAACGATCTCGAACAACTATGGGTAGATATTCGCGGGCGCGATACTAATATTTGTGTAGGCGTAGTATACATTCCCCCTGATTCCGCAAGTGATATAGATATTATTCAGAAGCACATAGACTCAGCACTTGACATCGCAACTTCCATTCAACCCAACATGGCTCATCTACTGTTTGGTGACTATAATCAGCCAGGACTTCTTTGGAAGAGTACACCCTCCGGTTATGCCTTTCCAGATCCTTCTGAATCTATCTTTTCGAGAGCGAGTATTGCCTTATTGGACGGAATGTCTATATTGAACATGCTGCAAATGTGTACCGTAAATAACAGACGAAATCGAACCCTGGATCTCCTGTTCGTAAATGAAGAAGCTTCTATTAACTGCGCCGTTTCAGAAGCTCTTGAGCCATTAGTTGCCTGTGACGCATATCATCCTCCTCTTCTAGTAACGCAGATTTGTCCCCAGTTGGTTATTTTTGACGAAATTCTGGATGTCAGGGAGTTCAACTTTTCGAAGACTGATTTCTCTAGGCTTCAAAGTTCACTACAGGCAATTGATTGGGAGACTTTGTTAAATTCCGCGATCGATGTAGATGTTGCCGTAGAAAAACTTTCACTGGTCCTGAAACAGCTATTCAGAATAACAGTTCCCGCACCACGTCCCCGACCAAAACCGGCATGGTCCAATCGTCAGCTACGTAAGCTGAAAAGATTGCGAGCAGCTGCGCTTCGGCATTACACCAGCCGACGAAACCCCATTACAAAACGAGAGTTTATTCAAGCTAGCAACAGTTACAAGACATATAATCGGTTCCTCTATTCAAGACACGTAGCACAAACCCAATCAAACCTGAAACAAAATCCAAAGCAGTTTTGGTCTTTCGTTAACGGAAAACGCAAAGAAAATGGGCTTCCTTCCAGTATGTTCCTTGCAAGTGAAACATCAAGCACTCCAAGCGGCATCTGTGACCTATTCGCTCAACATTTCTCGAGTGTGTTTAAAAAGGACTCGGCTAACTCCACTCAGGTGGAATATGGCCTTCAGAATGTCCCTCATGATGTAATTAATGTAGGTAATATCCAATTTACTGACGAAGACATTTTAACTGCCATAAGAAAGCTAAAGTCTTCAACAACGGCAGGACCAGATGGTATTCCTTCCATTATACTGAAAAGATGCGCAAGCGCATTGTGTACGCCTTTAAGGCTAATTTTCAATCAATCACTATTGCAATCGGCGTTTCCCGTGTGTTGGAAAAAATCAGTTATGTTTCCTGTTTTTAAAAAAGGTGATAAGCAAAATATTGCGAACTATCGTGGCATAACCTCACTCTGCGCTGGATCAAAGTTATTTGAGATTTTAGTAGGAAACGTGCTGTTTCGTGAGACCAAAGCATACATATCGAAGGATCAACATGGCTTTTTTTCAGGCAGATCGACAACTACTAATCTAGCCCAATTCACTTCGCTCTGTATTAAAAATATTGAAGTTGGATCTCAGGTTGATACTGTATACACGGATCTCAAGGCTGCATTCGATCGTGTAGATCACTCTCTTCTACTGGCAAAGATAAAGCGGCTGGGCGCTTCGTCAAATTTCACAGGGTGGCTTAAATCATATCTCGTAAATCGTTCTCTATCTGTAAAATTAGGAAATAGCGAGTCATACAGCTTCATTAACTTGTCGGGAGTGCCTCAAGGGAGCAATCTAGGACCGTTGCTTTTTTCGTTGTTCTTCAATGACGTTTGCTATGTTATACCTCCAGGGTGTAAACTTATATACGCTGATGATCTCAAACTATTTCTCATTGTGCGGTCAATAGAAGATTGCGTGGCACTGCAGCGACACTTAGATGCTTTTTGTAACTTGCTGGCTCTCAGCGTGGCCAAATGTTCCATAATATCTTTTACTCGCAGAAAAAATCCAATACTCTGGAGCTACACCATCTCAGGGGAATCGCTAGAGAGAATGACAGTTATCAGAGACCTCGGAGTACTCCTGGACTCACAACTGACATTCAGAAATCATTACTCTCATGTTATAGCACAGGCAAATAGAAACCTCGGCTTCATTATAAGAATCGCCAAAGAATTCACTGATCCATATTGTTTACGGGCACTCTATTTCTCACTAGTTCGATCTGTCCTGGAAGCTTCAGCACCCATTTGGTGTCCTTATACGAACATTTGGATCAACCGAATAGAAGCAGTGCAGGCAAGATTCCTCCGTTTTGCTCTTAGAACTCTCCCATGGCGTAACCCAGCAGAGCTACCACCGTACATCGATCGCTGTCGTCTGCTCGATATGGAAACCCTAGCGAAAAGGCGGAACACATTTAGAGCAGTATTTGTTGGGAAGATATTAACTGGTCAAATAGATGCTCCAGATATTCTCTCACAAATAAATATCTATGTGCCCCCTAGAAATCTCAGATCGCATAACTTCTTAAGACTGGAATTTCAGCGCACAGAGTACGGTCAGAACGAACCCATTAGGGCGATGTGTAATGTTTTTAATAGTGTTTATGACCATTTTGACTTTTCTGTATCTTGTGATGTTTTCAAAAATAGACTAAGAAGGTTGACTTAGATTTTAAGATTCCATTTTTGTAATATTTGTAATTTTTGTTCTTGTAATACTGTGTACTATGTGATTACGTTTAATTGTAGTGTAAAATCATTGTAATCAACTGTGAAAAATTTGAAAAGATGATGGGTTTTTACGCCCATTTGAGGATTGCTTCTGAAGCATATCCTGAAATGGGCTTTTCCCATTCTAGAAACATTTCATGTAGACCAACACAGGTCAGATGAAAATAAGAATAAATAAATAAAATAAATAAAATAAAATAAAATATCCTCGCTTTACGAGATCTTACATACATGAGCCATATTTATCATTTCCTGAAAACAATAAATATTCAAATATAATTATTAGGGCATTGCAAAAAATGTTTTTTTTTTGAATTCTCAAAGGCCCCCCCTCTCATATTGTGACAAATGTTAAAGTAAGCTCAGATGCCAAATTTCACATCATTTGGACAATTTTAGACCCCCGCCCACTTCGTTTGAAATTTTTTGAAATTGGTGCTATGGGAAAATATGGAGGAAAAATACATTAAATGCTATAACTTTTGAAGTAGCAATCAGAAAATTACAATTTATACCTCTTATGGAAGGAAATAATCTTAGTATTTGAATGGAGGTATTTTTGTTTTTAGAAAAATATGGGAAAGTAGGGTACTGAGTCATTTTGGCCCCAAAATCCCCTATTTTTAATAATTTTTCTGCTCCGTGATGCAAATCATACATATTTTGTAGTTTTTCTAATGTGAAAAATCTCAAAAATCGATCGGAGCCTTTTTGGCCTTTGTCCGAATACGAGAAGTTGGGGTTATATGGCATTTTGTCATTCATATTAAACTTCGTCATTTTCTCGTGAATATATCTCTATTATTCTTCACTCAATTTTCATAAACTGTACCTTGTTGAACGTGGAAAATCCTTAGAATTATAACAAAAATAGATTCGTTACCAGTAAAATTCAGGAACATTAAATTATCTGACATATAGGGTCGATTTCACATTTTTATCATAAAATCGCACATATTAACTCCATTTAACAACAAAATTCTTATTTAATTTACTACTTTTAGTGTAAAATATACTTAGGGATCACATGAGAAAAGTTTCATTCCTGAAAAAATAGGGGAAATTGAGGTATTAGGACAAATAATGAAAAAAATGAGATTTGTAGAGTAAATATCAAAAAGTTTGATGTTTCTGAATTTTACCTTTAACGTTTTTATTTTTGTTTTATTCCTCAGAATTTTACACGTTCAATAAGTTATATTTTATGAAAATTTATTGAAGAATAATAGAGATATATGCATGAGAAAATGATAAAATTTAATATGACTGACAAAAAGCGCTATAATCCCAACTTCTCGTATTCGAACTAAGGTCAAAAGGGTTTCGTTCGATTTCTGAGATTTTTTCGCATTAGAAAAACTACAAAATATGTATGATTTGCCTCACGGAGCAGACAAATCATTAAAAATAGGGGATTTTGGGGTCAAAATGGCCCAGTACCCCACTTTCCCGTATTTTTCAAGAAACAAATATATCTTCATTCAAATACTTGGATTAATTCCTTTCAAAAGAGGTATAAATTGTAATTTTCTGATTGCTACTTCAAAAGTTCTGTAAGTGTATTTTTCCTCCATATTTTCCCATAGTACCAATTTCAAAAAAAATCAAGCGAAGTGGGCGGGGGTCTAAAATTGTCCAAATGATGTGAAATTTGGCATCTGAGCTTACTTTGACATTTGTCACAATATGAGAGGGGGGGGCCTTTGAGAATTCAAAAAAAAATTTTTTTTGCAATGCCCTAATAATTATCCCCACAATGTTTCTAGTTTTTCCCTTGCTACCCACAAACAATTTAGATTTCTTCGCAGTTAGTTAAGTTAGATAAAACGATATAAAGAAAAAAAAATAAACAAAGATTACACAAAAACTATCAATAGGTTTACAATGAAATTCAAGAAAATAGAGTATAATTAAAAACATTCAAAATGATGATTATCCTCAGTGTTAGCATTAGAAAGTGATTTTTTTTTATAACGTGATAGTCTTAAGAACCTTTGTAACATGTTATGTAACAAAAACCCCGGCGTAAAAAAGCTTTTGCAAATGCCGTGTCAAATAAACGTTTTATGAAAAAAAAAAAGATTCGCTTCCTTCCGGGCCAACAGCTTTTCAAAAATCAACAACAGCATAATTTTAAGTGAAATTAAACGTGCGGCCTTGACGAAGAAATCGGCCATTAGTTTCCGGAACATCTTCCTAACTATGTATTTTGTGTTACGAATGTACGTATTTGTATGGTTGTGTTAATAGTTCCACTGTTCTTTTCCGGCTGACCGGAATTGATGGGAGTGTGGAAGCCAGGGCAGGAAAATTTCGAAAAATGAATTGATTGCTGTTCGAAGCTTCACGAAGCACCTTCTCAAGTATACCACATGCAATCGATGAGTTTGACACAATCGCTGCGAACATTTAGGGGTAAAACTTATTTCTGCTCGGACGAAGCGAGCTTCGCATCTAGTTCGCTTTTTACAATGTTCGAAAAAGTTCACATTAACCTTAGAAGCACACATCGTCAAACACGAGGTAAGCTCTTGGCTCGTGGTTTTTGCGTTTTTGGAACATTTCCACAGAGTTTCGAAGCGATATTCGGTAAACACATATAAAGCGAATGCCTCGTTTATTTGAGAATCGCGAACATCGAAGTTTTATATCGCTTCAAGCATCAGCATCATGAGGCCACCGCGAACATGTTCGCTACGTGACTATCTGTCTTAAAATCATAAACTGTAAATCTTATTTTGAGTATAAATAAAATGGATTATTTTAAGATTATAATTTAGGATTTAGGGATTAGGTGCGTCGCATACCTTACCAATTTATGAGCCACGAGTTTGAATGAGCGTAGTGGTAGTGAAATTCAAATTCTTTTTTTCGGAATACAATTATGTTTACTAGCTACTTTGATTGCAAACTCGTCTTTTCTTCTTCAATCGGAGTATATTTTCCCTGCCAAGGAGTTAAGGTGAAGATGTATAAAGTATGTTTAAGAGGGTAAGGGTTTCAGCGTGAAAAAATGTTTTTTGGTGAAATGACTCTTTTGGATGAAATGATACATTATAATGTACAAAAGTTTTGATCAATTCGCTTCGCCCAAATTTCTAAAAAAAATCGCAAATAGTGTTTTTTAACGCTAAAACCATTACCCCTCTCTTAATAATCTACCTATCTAAAACAAATTCTTCCTAAAAAGAACAATTTTCGGATGGAATCTCACTGCTGACGTCTGAGTTCAGTTAGACGGCGAACTTCAGTTATTTGCATCCACTGAGGGGTAGTTAGACGTAGTCCATTGGCCTTTGTTTTCAACTTGTTGCGGTTTCTAACGTTCTTGCGCAACATTCCTAAATCGGCTAGTCATATTCACTCAATCATATGCGATGATTTGTGTGTTAAACGTTATTTTTAATTTTGCCAAATGAATTTATTAACATAGTACCTACATACTTGAATCCATTATTATTGTCATTAATTGAATTATAATGTTGCATTCCAGGCACCTGTACCAAACCAAGAGGAAAGCTTCCAAATGATTTTTATAATATTGTTTTATAAGTTTATTGGTTGATTACCTAATCACAAGAGACAAAATATTTATTTTCAAACATTTTCGACAGAATCTGTTCACTTAATAAATGAAGTGTCAAACTTATTACATGTTCCACTTTTATGAAATTTATTTCCTGACTCCTGTACATGTGTTTTGTGATAAATAATGAGAAGGATATTCCAAATTGTTTGTATTGTATTTGTTAACTAATTACTGATGGAGAAACGCAAAGAACTTACAATGTTCTAGTGATTTTTTTTGTTGGAAATCCAAAAACAATTCTGAAAAGGACAAAATTTGGTTTATCTTCTCCATGATGTAATCTTCCCTTATTTGACTTTTACTAATAAAAAATAAAAGAAAGAAATCTTTAGGGCCCCCTGTATTTTTTTTTTGAATCAGTTATAGCTGAAATGCTTTATGTAAGGGAAATCTCGGAAAATGAGAAGCGAAATAAATAACTCCAAGTAGAATGAAAGTCGTTCTAAACTCGAACTTTTTCGAATACTGTCTTTCCATTATTATTCGCTTTTTGTCGCATTCCATATTTTGATATATTATTTTGAAGACCCATATTTTAGATCAATACAATAGTAATTCTTCAAAAGGGCTAATGAGACTTTTGTAATCAAACTTATTTCGCTCATTTTTCCGCTACAGAGTTGAATTTTATGAAAAATACACATGAATCAACATCTTTGCCCTTGGTAGAATCGATTTCAATTGTTTTCTGTGTTGAAATGATAACAAAGCAAAACAAAAGTTTGTTCACAAATCTTATTAGCCCTATTCAAATGTTGATATGGAATAATAAAATCAATCAAGATCAATTTTGATTTTTTTTTAATTTTACGGTGGTGTAATCCCTTAAGTAGTTGATTTAACGGCTTCTTTCAAAATTTATCGAACCTACTCCCATTCGTTCATTCGTTAGAGTAGTTTATGTTAAAGAGAGTGTACTAAATTAATAGGAACACTTAAATTTAGGAAGTTATGACCCTCGCTCCACAATGCAGTTTGCGACAGAATTGCTCAACTGAAAATTATTAAATGAAATGAATGAAAACAAACATTAGACTATAGCATTTTGTACGCATGCACTTCAGAGGTCCAAGGGTTACAATTTCTGTTCTAGTTCTCGGATCGCCAACACATTTTTTTCGATTTTTTGGCCCAGTTCTCAAGGGAAATCCAGTTTTTAACTTTTTGCATACATATTGCATTGAATGAAGAACTTAGATAATGTATTCATAAAGTATTAGTAATAATTCAATTGTCCGTTCATTTTAAAAGGCTATTTTCTATAACTTTACAACTGATTTAATTTCACTTTCAAAATTTCTCGAAATATCATGTTCTAAAAGTTCTCAACCGATATAATATTCGAAAACAGTTATAAAAATGTCTCATCACACTGGTAGATGGATTCAAAGCGTTTTTTTAAATAAGTGCACGAAAAAACATGCGCCCTTCTAAAACATACTTCTGAATCAAAATGGTTTTACTGTTAGTCGAAAACAAGATTTACAAAACGACCAGAACTGCCAAATATGAATCGGGAATGGTCGAGTTTATTGACATTCCCTATTTATTTCTAGGATTCATCATACACATCATGACGTTATTTATTTAACTGATAATCGATTTTTTCCTTTGAATGGATATCGATATCTTTATCCTCAAGAAACTGACGTAACTGGTAGGTGACTATAGAAACATGACTAAGATAAGCGACCCACTCAATACGTCGTGTACATTGTGTTTAACTTCATTTTCTAGCCCTAATTTATTTCATTTGAAAATTTATCCCCGCCCTGTCACGAAATCTTGATTTTATCCCTACTGGTAATATATCAGTAGGGTATCTTAAATAAACTTGTTACGTCACTGTCCAGTTAACCCCAGCATCCATAAGCTACACATTGTCACAATTATTTTTCACCTATTCCACCCTTAATACAAGGCCTCTGTCTAGAATATACTTTTTTGCATAACTAGTAGGTAGGTATTTGAATAAAGAAAACTAACATCGTCCGGCGAACATGTTAGCGATGGCCTTCGCGATGCTAAATTGATATAATCTTTCGGTGTTCGTGATTCTGAAATACTTCGAGGTAATCTTTTTTCTGTGTTCGCGAACATCGTTTCGAAGCTCCGTGTAACTGTTTCAAAAATATCGATCACACGAACCAAGAGCTTAGCTCGTGTTCGTCGAAAACTACGCAAAAGCTTTTACATATCTTTCCGAACATCAATGAAATGAACAAGAAGCTTCATTTGTCCTCGCCGAAGAGAATGCAAAAGTATCGCCCAAATTTCCGCAATTGCGATGGTAAGCGATTGTGAGGCGAAGCTTGTGAATACGAACCAGTAACGCAAAGCTTCGCGCTTTGAAAGTATTCGAACATAGGTTCGGTTCGAATATTTCCTGCCCTAGTGGAAGCACATGCACTGCCCACACCAGCATCACGAGATATGCGAGCAACTTTGAAACAGGACGACATTGAGTTTATTATGGCCTTAAGGGAGGCAACGAGCGCCAAATAGAATTTGATGGATACAGAACCGACGGAATTGAAACATTCTTGAAAGAAGTTCAGTAATTGTGATGGATGGTAAACAAAATGTAGGGGAAGCAACGATGTAATTGCATACAATTAATTCAATAACAGTAAATCGCGGTTGTGAACTGAAAAAAATAGTGCAGCGACTAATAATTTGAATGCATGGATTGGAAGAGCATAATGCTAAATGTTCACCATAGTCAACGAATAACGTACAAGTGATATTTTTTCAACGTGCCATAAAAACATTTGTATGTAAAAATGTTTATTTTGAAGATAAATACCAATAAAGAACGGTAATGGTACTTGTACTCATCAGTTGAACATAAAAGTGTGCCTTATTTGTTACTAAAGCTGAACTAATATCTCACATAATCAGGTTAATTTCCGCTAAACAATATCATTTTCGTTAGTTTTTGTCTGTTCGTTGGTTTGGATGATACCATCGCCTTGCAATACAGCTTTATCCGGATGATGAAATATATTTCGGCAATTCGATAAACAAAATCTTTCTCGTAACACTCATGGTACTCTGACCTTTCGAATATGTATTGGAAACTAGATGTAGTACGTGAAACTGTTGTGGACATCAGAAGCTCGTAATAGTTTTGAATGTGCGCATTGTTGATTTCCCCTGTAAGTGTCTAAAAGTGACCGTTAGTTTTGATATGCATAAATTATCATTTCAGATCTCACCTTGAAACAAAATTCGGCAACTTTGCAGACAGTAACAATAGATTTCATTCCATCTTGGGCCAAATTTTGAATACAGCGTTGACATTGAATGCTCTCAACTAGTTTCTTTCGAACATCAGAGGCACAACGCGTAATTGAAGCATGTATAAATGAATCTTTCATAACCGTTTCAACGCTGCTTTCCTCCAAGATCAAAACTATTCTCGCATGCTCAACGGGATCGATCGATTATCGAAGCTCAATATTTACCTTAGGCTGTGAAAATTATAAACTATTTGAAATTTTTTAATAGTTTAATTTTTTATTTAACCGTGATTTTTTAATAAATAGTGACCATCGCTTCACAACGTAGTCTATTTTTCATGGCTTGCGGTGAGCACGATCTCTCGAATTGCTGATCTGAAAATTATGGAATAGAAATTAATTTTTAGTATTCTTTACAGACCCGCTGGTACCCTAAGACGATTTCGCTAGATTTTTAGAGCACTGTGCACTAGACTGCCCAGAAAAATGATGAATTTTTGAAAACTCAATCGGCCCACCCCTGAGTCGATTCCTAGTCCCACCAGAAGTACTTGTACAAAATTTGAAGCAAATCGGACAAGTCTAACTACCGGACCAACGTGCCTGAAGTTTATATTGGATTTTTCAACAATTTACATGGAGAAAACTCACTAGCTCGTATTTTCGCCGCTAGGTGGCAATGTATACATCGTATAATCACTGTAAGTGAAAATAAGAAAGATATTTTAATTATCTACAACTTTGTCGAAGACTGCTAGTAAATCCGGCTATGTTAAAAGAAGTTATTAAACTTTTAACGAAGTGATGTCTGAGTCAGTTTTGCATGGGGCCTAGCAGTGCATGGTTGTGTATCAGTACTCGAGTCCCGCGAACTATATATTTTTGTGAAATAATGGTTAGATTTAGCCGAATAGTATGTTTACAAGAATTATAGTAAATAATACGAGTTATGTTTTGGTTAGAAAAGTTTAGTTCCACCTGTGACCGCATAGAGGGCGCCACTACTAACTTTTCATAGAAGAGAGATAGAGTATCAAGATGTTCAGAAGAAATACTGAAAAATGCCTGTTCTATAACTTTGTAGAAGACACCAAATTTCTATCTCTCTCCGTTGAAAAGTTAGTCTTGGCGTCCTCTATGCGGTAACAGGTGGAACTAAAGTTTTCTAATCAAAGCATGACTTGTATTATTTACTATAATTCTTCTGAACATACCATTGAGCTAAACCTAACCATTATTTCACAAAAATGTTTAGTTCGTGTGAATCGAGTACTGATACACAACCATGCACTGCTAGGCCCCATGCAAAACTGACTCAGACATCACTTCGTTAAAAGTTTAATAACTTCTTTTAACAAAGTCGGATTTACTTGCAGTCTCCGACTAAGTTGTAGACAATTCAATTATCCTTCTTATTTTCACTTACAGTGATAATACGATGCATACAGTGCCACCTAGCGGCGAAAATGCGTGCTGGTGGGTTTCCTCCATGTAAATTGTTGAAAATTCCCATACAAACTTCACGCCCGTTGGTCCGGTAGTTAGACTTGTCCGATTTGCTTCAAATTTGATGCAAGTACTCCTGGTGGGACTAGGAATCGACGCAGAGGTGGGCCGATAGGGGTCATTTTTTTCCTGTCACCCTACTGTGCACCCAGTGTATTAACGCAAGTGACGGAAGGTTATCGAAAAGTTTCGTGAAAATGAAAGTTCCAGTAATGATGATGATTTTCCCAAACGGTTCGTTTTCGTGAGGTTTTTATTTGTTCTTTGGCATTAGGATTAGCGATAATAATTCAAATCAAGAATACTACTGGGAAATCACCTTTAGAAAAAGTCGATGTCGAAGTAAAATTTGAAACTATGCACGCATGTACTTCAGAGATAGCGTGATATCAGGAGCTGCGATTTCATTTCAACGCTTTTTTTGTGAAAAGGGCGATACTTACAAATGTAAACATAGGGCTTTTTTCTTACATGCGAATGAGGGCTTTGAAACGCAACAAATTAACCTAAAAATTTTGATTCTACGATATTGCTTTCTTAAACTACAGCAAAAATGGGCGTTGTATGGGCGAAACTGTATTTTAGTTTGTTTATTTAAAGTTTCGCCCTCCACGCTCCATGCAAACAAACAAGGCGATACTTTTTTTGCTAGCAGTTTAGAGGCTAAACGGTTATTTTCTTATTTTTTAGGATTATCAAACTGATACCAGCTGTAAATAGTAACAATGATCTCTATTGAAAAAACCCGGACGAAATCGGTGGTGTAAAATGGTAGTTATTGTAAAAAAACGTAAGGGCGATACTTCAATGCTGATAGATGGGAACGAAAAAGTAAACAATCGCCAAAGGGCCGATACTATCATTTTGTCAATTTCAATAGCAAAAACAAATTTTAATTTATTAAATTCAAATACTTTATGAAGTTTTGGGTTTCGATCACTGAATCATGCAATCTAGGATGTCAAAAAACACAATAGTTCTTAAATAGGAAATAAAACCAAGTCTGGAAATATTCACTGTTGATTTTCTTTGAATGGTATCACTGCTAGTATCGCCCTTTTCAAGAAAAAGCGTTGATTTCTTAGTTCTCAGTCGCGTTGGAAATTTGAGCAAAATATAAACTTCAAATCGATTAAAAAATATCGTTTTTTTGTTTCAGTACAATATATAACCCCTTTAGGAAAATTCAGTTTTCCCACCACAATATAGATATTTTATTAACAGAGCATTAACAATAATTCGTTGGTATGTCTATTTTATGGGCCATTTTTTCGCTTTCCCATTGATTTGGTTTGAGATTTCTAGCACTGATGTTGTCCTATGCTGATTTGAGCGATTCTCTGAGTCCTGCCACTATCCCATGTAGTATGTGTTATCAAAAACATCGCGAAGCATCAAGTTCTAAATGCTCTCAAACGATATAATATCCGAAGAGTGATAAGAGTTATAAGAAATGTCTCATCACACTGTTAGGTGGATTAAACACGTTTTTGCTATTGAAATTGCCAAAATGATAGTATCGCCCCTTTGGCGATTGTTTCCTTTTTCGGTCCCACCTATCAGCATTGAAATATCGCCGTTACGTTTTTTTACATTAACTACCGTTTTGCACCACCGATTTCGTCCGGGTTTTTGCAATAGCGATCATTGTTACTATTTACAGCTGGTATCATCTTGAGAATCCTAAAAAATACGAAAATAACAGTTTCGCCTCTAAACTGCTAGCAAAAAAGTATCGCCCTGTTTGTTTGCATGGAGCGTAGAGAGCGAAACTTTAAATAAACAAACAAAAATACAGTTTTGCCCGTTGTATCTTTGCTGTAGTTTAAGAAAGCAATATCGTAGAATCCAAATTTTTAGGTTAATTTGTTGCGTTTGAAAGCCCTCATTCGCATGTATGAAAAAAGCCTTATGTTTACATTTGTAAGTATCGCCCTTTTCACAAAAAAGCGTTGAAATGAAATCGCAGCTCCTGATATAACGCTATCTCTGAAGTGCATGCGTGCATAGTTTCAAATTTTACTTCGACATCGACATTTTCTAAAGGTGACTTCCCAGTAGTATCCTTGATTTGAATTATCATCGCTAATCCTAATGCCAAAGAACAAATAAAAACCTCTCGAAAACGAACCGTTTGGGAAAATTATCATCATTACTGGAATTTTCATTTTCACGAAACTTTTCGATAACCTTCCGTCACTTGCGTTAATGCACTGGGTGCTCTGTAAATCTAGCAAAAACGTCTTAGGGCACCAGCGGGTCTAATTCAGAGCTATCTGCGCGGCGAGTTAAATCTGTAAAGAATACTAAAAATTAATTTCTATTCCATAATTTTCAGTTCAGCAATTCGAGATATCGTGCTCACCGCAAGCCATGAAAAATAGACTACGTTGTGAAGTGATGGTAACTATTTATTAAAAAATCACGGTTAAATAAAATAAAAAAAAATCAAATAGTTTATAGTTTTCACAAACTTATTAGGAAAAATTGTTTAATAAGCTTTCGTAATATTATGTAGGAAACAAGCTGAAAATTTCAGTATTTTCTCTATCTGCAACATATAAACCCTTAAGTATACCAATTAATTGGTATACGAATTGGAATAGGTTCGCCAAATTTTGGAAGAAGTCTATAAAATAACCCCTTGAAAGCTACCTAAAAGTTGTTGTAGTTCGATGCAATAAAAAATCCCCAAAAATGAAATGTACCTATTAATGTGAAACACAGTGAATAACACTGGTCGACAGCCATTTTGGTGCAGTGTTGCGATAGTAGTTTTTAGGGTAAATCGGGTGCGCTGAGTTCAAAAATGACCAAAGTTTTTACCTCCATGCTCCCGTTTTTGAGATTTCTCCATTAATTTGATTTTTTTACCAGTCGGTGCTCAAATTTTTTTCTAAATTTTTCGAATTTACAAACTGTATCAAATCAATTATTAAAAGGTGCTACAAACATCTGACAAATATTTGGATATCTGAAAAGGCATATTGAATACTGCCAAATTCGAAAAAACCATGCGTAAACATAAAAACGCTTTTAATCCACCTAACAGTGTGATGAAACATTTCTTATAACTCTTATCACTTTCTTCGGATATTATATCGTTTGAGAACATTTAGAACATGATGCTTCGCGATGTTTTTGATAACACATACTACATGGGATAGTGGCAGGACTCAGAGAATCGCTCAAATCAGCATAGGACAACATCAGTGCTAGAAATCTCAAACCAAATCAATGGGAAAGCGAAAAAATGGCCCATAAAATAGACATAAAAACGAATTATTGTTAATGCTCTGTTAATAAAATATCTAAATTGTGGTGGGAAAACTGAATTTTCCTGAAGGGGTTATATATTGTACTGAGCCAAAAAAATCGAATTTTTTTTTTGAATCGATTTGAAGTTTATACTTTACTCAATTTTCCAAAGCGACTGAGAACTAAGAAATCAACGCTTTTTCTTGAAAAGGGCGATACTAGCAGTGATACCATTCAAAGAAAATCAACAGTGAATATTACCAGACTTGGTTTTATTTCCTATTTAAGAGCTATTGTGTTTTTACATCCTAGATTGCATGGTTCAGTGATCGAAACCCAAAACTTCATAAAGTATTTGAAATTATTAAATTAAAATTTGTTTTTGCTATTGAAATTGACAAAATGATAGTATCGCCCCTTTGGCGATTGTTTCCTTTTTCGGTCCCACCTATCAGCATTGAAATATCGCCGTTACGTTTTTTACATTAACTACCGTTTTGCACCACCGATTTCGTCCGGGTTTTTGCAATAGCGATCATTGTTACTATTTACAGCTGGTATCATCTTGATAATCCTAAAAAATACGAAAATAACAGTTTAGCCTCTAAACTGCTAGCAAAAAAGTATCGCCCTGTTTGTTTGCATGGAGCGTAGAGGGCGAAACTTTAAATAAACAAACAAAAATATAGTTTCGCCCGTTGTATTTTTTGCTGTAGTTTAAGAGAGCAATATCATAGAATTAAAACAATATCACGCTATCTGTGAAGTGCATGCGTGCATAGTTCCAAATTTTATTTCGACATCGACTTTTTCTAAAGGTGACTTCCCAGTAGTATCCTTGATTTGAATTATTATCGCTAATCCTAATGCCAAAAAACAAATAAAAACCTCTCGAAAACGAACCGTTTGGGAAAATTATCATCATTACTGGAATTTTCATCTTTTCGATAACCTTCCGTCACTTGCGTTAATGCACTGGGTGCACAGTGCTCTGAAAATCTAGCGAAATCGTCTTAGGGCACCAGCGGGTCTAATTCAGAGCCATCTGCGCGGCGAGTTCTGTAAAAAATACTAAAATTTAATTTCTATTCCATAATTTTCAGTTCAGCAATTCTAGAGATCGTGCTCACCGCAAGCCATGAAAAATAGCCTACGTTGTGAAGCGATGGTCACTATTTATTAAAAAATCACGGTTAAATAAAAAATTAAACTATTAAAAAATTTCAAATAGTTCACAAACTTATTAGGAAAAATTGTTTAATAAGCTTTCGTAATATTGTGTAGGAAAAAAGCTGAAAATTTCAGTATTTTATCTATCGTTAACATATAAACCCTTAAGTATACAAAATCGGTAATCGAACGCCTTTGAGTATAGACGTGTTTTTACGGTCCGCAGTTAATTGTTATTTATTTATCTTTCTACCGTCGCGCGTGTGTTCAATCCTATTAAACAACGGTTATCATAATGAGCTGCAGTGCGACATCTTGTAATATCAGCGATGATCGTTTCTTGTGGCAGTGTGAATTCTGCAGAAAATGTTATCATGCAGCTTGTGTAGGAGTCCAGCGAAATCAAGAAGAATTTATCTCACACTTCATGATTTCCCTGTGTGCAGATTGCCAGCATAATCTAAAGGTAGGCATAGACACACGAAAAGTGCTGTACCAACAGGAAAAATTATTTGAATCTATAACTACGCAAACGGACTGCAACTTACAAATAGCAGCCGACATAAAAAAGTTCAATTCAATTGTTGACTTATTCGAAAATGTTGAGCTGCAGCTTAAAGAATCAGTGGCGAATGTGAACATAAACACATCGTCGCAAGTGGCAAATGCTGTATCGGCACTATCGCAGGCCATTGACAGTAATTCTTTTAATAAGGCCGATGAGCTGGTCACGCTGAAAAACCATATCACATCACTATTCAACATATCTATGGGATCCACAAAAAAACACATTGAAGAGTATGTAAATGATCTCACTGCCGATTTGACCAGAGAATTGAAAAAAATCTGCAGCGAAGTTCAGAACTTGAGCACCCTTACCATAGATATGGCAGCTCATTGTAATGAACACTACCTGAGTGAATCGCGTCCTACACGTGAAGTTTTAGACGAAGTGAAAATTATAACAAATTCAGTTGGCAGTGACATTCTCAAAGAAGTACAATCTCTTGCCGGCTCAATTAACACTTTGGATAGCAGTATACGCGATGCTTGTTTGCCACCAGCGGGCCCCAGCTTGATGGACGAATTAAATGCCCAATCAACAAAATCGGGTGACTCAGGTCACCGTTCCACTGCCGAAGCCACACACCTAGAAAAAATAGTGTAAATTTACGTCTCCTGACCCTGACATATACGAGCATCAAAACTGACTTAGTTTTACGTTTGATTTTAATTTTACATGACGTTTAATTTCGTAAATCATGTAATTTTACTCCACATATAGCGTTTGTTCTGAATGGTAGGAAGTGTAATTTTATATCATTGCGCATGTAAAGTATATGTTTCATGTAAAATTAAACGAAACACGGTAATGTTCCGTCTTTTCGTAAATTACGGTTTGTTGAATTGTGTCATGTTTGCAATTACGTCAACGATAAAATTCAGATTTTTTTGGTGTGCACTGAAGGGTGGCGCTTTTTGGGTTCGAAGAAAGTGTGGCGCTCTGACTGGACGGAGTACGACACACGTAATCAGCGTAGAATTCAACAGCAAAAGGTGAAAGATAGGGCGATGGCACGAAGAAAAGCTAATAAAAAGCAGTTGCATCGGGTAATAAATGATCGCAATAAAAATAGACACCAACGTAGCCGTAATACTAATGAGACAAATAAACATCAGATATCCAGAAGCAGTTATTATAACTATAACCTCAATGACAACAACAATAGCAACAACAATAGCAACAATAATCGTAACAACAATCGCAACAACAATAGCAGCAATAATCGCAACAACAACAACAATACGCAATGCGGTCGTCCAACAGCTGGCAACTCTCTTCCCCGGGATAAGGATCTACTTGCGGCGGCAAGGGTGCAATTCTCTAGGCCTCCGTTTGAAAATCAGCGTGGTATCAGGTTTCAACGTGGTGAAACACTGAATCCATACCCGGTTGTACATCAACTTAACTCAACTTTCGCACCAGATAGGTTTGTAACCCCCGTCCTGACGAATTCCTTTTCTCAGCGCTGTTCAGCTTGTTCCTGTGAGCATTCGTGTTTTCGTCCAACCTAACGCACTCTTCAGAGGCAGACCATGACGAACCGGTTACGGATGAAAACGGATCAATAGTTTTGCATGATATTTCTAAGTATGACAAATTGCCATTAACTTTATCAGAAACGCTTTCAGAAATTTTGATATATTGTCAAAATTTTAATCGTATGCAGAGCGCATCTAAAATGAGCAAAATCTATAGTAATGTATTGAGCTCCTCTTATTCTGTTATTTTAGGCACTGAAACAAGTTGGAACGATAGCATAAAAAGTGAGGAAATTTTTGGTAGTAGATTTAACGTATTCAGAGACGACCGAAATCTTTTAGAATCTCAAAAGAAGTCTGGTGGAGGAGTTCTTATAGGCGTTTCGGCTCAATTTAATTCTGAAATTCTTCCCACAGTGAAGTTTAAAGAATTTGAACATGTGTGGGTTAAAGCGAACATTTCAGATGAAATACATGTTTTTGCCTCTGTATATTTCCCACCAGAGCATGCTAATATATCATCGTATGAAGCCTTTTTCAAAATTGCTCAACAAATTTTATTTGAACTTCCGGTCGAGGTCAAAGTTCACATTTACGGAGACTTTAACCAGCGCAATGCCGATTTTATTCCGGATTCTGAAAATGAAAATATTCTAATCCCAGTCGTAGGAGAAAACGAAACATTGAATTTCATCTTTGACAAAACTGCTAGCATAGGATTAAATCAAATAAATCATGTAAAAAATCAACAGACTTGCTATCTTGACCTTTTATTTACAAACACTCAGGATGATTTCTGTGTATCTGAATCTTTGGCTCCCTTGTGGAAAAATGAAGCTTTTCATACTGCTATTGAATTTTCTTTGTTCATTCATAAAAATCAAGAACCCAACGTCTATGACTTTGAGGAAGTCTTTGAATACCATAAAGCTAATTATGACAATATCAGACGGAAGGTAGGTAATGTCGACTGGCAAAATGCTCTTAGGAATGAAGCGAATATTGAAACCGCCCTGGACGTATTTTACAAAATAATTTTCGAAATTATTCATGAAGAGGTGCCCATTAAGAAGAAAAGACGACACGGTAGCTCGAAGCATCCTATTTGGTACAATAGGCAAATTAAAAATCTGAAAAATAGGAAACAAAAAGCCCACAAGCTATACAAGAAAAATCAAAATAACGAGCACTTGGAACAATATCTCGACATTTGCGATAAACTAAATATTGCCATAGATTCTGCACTTGCGGATTACAACTCCAAAACTGAACAGCAGATTAAATCCAGTCCAAAGAATTTTTTTAACTACGTCAAAACTAAATTAAAATCAGACAATTTCCCATCAACAATGCACTTGGATGACAACGTACATAATAGCCCGAAAGAAATCTGCAACCTATTTGCAACATTCTTCCAAGAAATATATACAACTTTTTCTGAACAAGACCGCGATCGCGATTATTTTGCTTTTCTTCCAGATTTTCCTATGGATATTGGTGTCAGTCATGTCATAGTGGAGGACATTTTCAATGCTCTAAACCATTTGGATTCATCAAAAGGTGCTGGCCCTGATGGAATTCCACCATTATTTATGAAAAACCTAGCAACCGAGCTTACAACTCCATTGTTCTGGCTCTTTAGTATGTCTTTACAATCTGGAGAGTTTCCCAAAACATGGAAGAGTTCTTTCTTAGTACCTATATATAAATCTGGGAAAAAATCTGACGTTCGCAATTATCGTGGAATAGCCATAATCTCCAGCATTCCGAAACTTTTTGAATCAATCATTAACGAAAAAATATTTCTTCAAATAAAAAACAGAATTACTAACCTCCAACATGGCTTCTTCAAAGGTCGTTCGACCTCAACAAATTTATTAGAATTTATTAACTATTCACTGATTGCAATGGACAATGGAAACTACGTGGAAGCACTTTACACAGACTTTAGTAAAGCATTTGATCGAATCGATATCCCAATGTTACTTTATAAATTAAAAAAGATGGGAATTGAGCCTGAGCTGCGTACGTGGTTAGAATCATATCTATCCAACCGCCAGCAAATAATCAAATTCAAAGGAAAGCAATCTAATCCAATTGAAGTCACCTCAGGAGTTCCACAAGGCTCTCATTTAGGACCTCTATTGTTTATTTTATATGTGAACGATATTTCCTTCCTTCTCAAAAAACTGAAAGTACTAATCTATGCCGATGACATGAAACTTTACTTGGAGATAAGAAATGCCGAGGATATTGATACATTCCAAAACGAAATTCTAGTTTTCCACACGTGGTGTCAAAAAAGCCTCCTACAGCTAAACGTGAAAAAATGCAATTCAATCACTTTTAGTCGAAAACGACAAACATCGAATGTTGTGATTACCTTAGGAAGACAGACTGTAGCAAAATGTGAAAGAATTAGGGATTTAGGCGTTATATTAGCTTCCAAGTTAAAATTTTATTGATCATTATAACACAATTATTCACAAAGCTAACAACATGCTCAGTTTTATAAAACGCTTTAGTTATCATTTTGTAGATCCGTATACAATCAAAACATTATATATTGCTTATGTTAGGTCGATATTGGAATATTGCAGCATCGTTTGATGCCCTTTTTCAAGCACACATGAAGAACGAATAGAATCTGTACAAAAACAATTCATATTATTTGCCCTTCGTAAACTAGGTTGGATAGCATTTCCTCTGCCATCTTATGAAGCACGCTGCATGCTTATCAATATACAAACATTGAAGGAACGTCGTGAATTTGCAATGCTTTCGTTCATTAATAATATCGTGTCGCATCGTATTGATTCAGCCGAAATTTTATCCAAATTGAACTTTTATGCACCTTCTCGACAGCTACGAAACCGAAGCATATTCTCAATAACTCCATATCGCACAAATTATGCAAAATATGGCCCTATAAATCGAATGATGGCTGTTTATAACCGCTATTGCGAATCAATTGATTTTACAATGTCCAAACTAAAACTCACACAATATTTTATACATAAAAGAAATTCTAACGCATAAGAAAATGATTCTGTAAAAGCTGAAATTGTTTTATTTATAATAAAATTACGTATATATATATATTTTAGTAAATAAGAAAAATGTAAACATTACTGTAACTATACCAGTCTACATCGATTGACGAAATAAATAAATAAATAAATTAAAATTAAAATTAAATATACCAATTAATTGGTATACGAATTGGAATAGGTTCGCCAAATTTTGGAAGAAGTCTATAAAATAACCCCTTGAAAGCTACCTAAAAATTGTTGTAGTTCGATGCAATAAAAAATCCCCGAAAATGAAATGTACCTATTAATGTGAAACACAGTGAATAAATAAAGACTTATTTTATCAATCTCATGGTGTATTTTAGGCTGACAAAATGGTGACATTGACTAAATCGGGCTTTTTTTTCTTTATAATAAACTGAAGCTGTTAAAATATTCTTCCCGTCCCTTGATGTAGTCTGATAACTATTTCTGATTATGATGAACTTTTTATTTTTGCATATTTCCATCTTCATGATAAGGAAAACATGCTCAAGAAAGGATTTACTCGAATTCAGTCTTGTTCGTCTGCTAGCGCCCATCAAACATATGTTCATATTTGGCTGATAAAATCGGGGTTTCAATGTATTATATTAGATATTCAGCATTCGAAGAAGTTTCTTGTGAACGAGTGTAGAACGACTTTGTTTCTACTTACTTGAAGTCAGCGGCGTAGCCAGAAATTCGGTTTGGTGGGGGTTTGGTGAAAATCGATCATACTGTCCAAACGGCAGTCTAAAAAAGTCAATTTTTGTCAAACATCTCAATGTTTCATGCATTTTAAAGTCATTTGGCATCAAAAATACAAATTTGATTTTGAAAATTTTTCATTTCAGTTTATATGGGAATTTGCTGTGTGATTGCACTCTTCAACTCGTAACTCCGGAACCGGAAGTCCAATCAATTCAATTGCAGCCGATGGGAAGGTTGTATCTTTCATTTGAGACTAACTTTGTGCAAATCGGTCCAGCCATCTCTGAGAAACAGAGGTTACATTTTCTTCCACATACACACACAGATATTTTCCGATCTCGACGAACTCAGTCGATTGGCATATGACACTCGGCCCTCCGGGTCGGGATTAGATTGAAGAATTTTAGAGTGAATGAGAAAGGCAAAACATTTTTAGCAAATGTTGAAAATTATGCATTTTTTTGGTGAGCAGTTCTATGTTTCATAGACATTAAATCAATTTTAACTTCGCTTCCTATTAAATAAAGACCCTTATTACAGTACATCTCTACAAAAACGAGCTCAATTTGAAAAGAAATCTGAGGATTATGATTGATTACAGAACTCTGGAATTTTCTATGGAATGTTTTCAGGCAGAAATTTGATATTGATGCTATTAGACAACTGTGAAATCAAGACCAATAGATCAGTTACATATCAGGACCCCATTCCGACAATTTAACATAAGTCCTCATGATGTTTACAACAACAGGTTATCAATCTACGGATCAGATAATTGTTATTGTGATATTGAATTAAATCAGTCTGCATCAATAAATTTTCAACTTCAATCCAATTTTTTTGGGTGGGGGGGTTAGGGTGGGTTGTATGGTGTTAAACCCCAAAACCTTCTCTTGGCTACGCCGTTGCATGGAGTTATTTATTTCGCTTTTCATTTTCCGATATGTTTCAGATTGATCCGATGTAAAAAAATTGTAGTCAGAAGGTTCGCACAAATGAACATTTTTGCACTGATAAGTTATCAAGTTCCTTCTAGACAACTTGGAAGTGTTCGGTGATTATTTCTAGCGGTTGTAGACAGAAAAATGAAATACAAAATTCGTTTTATCGAAATAATGTTTGGCTTATTTCAATGGATTATTACTATATTGAACAATAAATAGGCGACAAAGAGTAATTCACAAACAACAAGCCATAACTTTTAAAGTATTCAAAATGAATATTTGAAGTCTTCAGTAAAGTTATTCACAAAAGTAAGAGCTACAAATTTGCTGAAGGCATCATTTCGATATAATCACTTTCACGAAAATTTGTGAAAATATCTCACTCATAGGGGGATTAATCAGCAAAAGCACAATACCAAACGAAAGGGCATATTGCCTCCATTAAATTCTCCGAAGATACTATTGACCTAAAATAAGCCGTTTTGGCGTTAATAATAGATTACATGTTTTTGGTTATTTCTGGCAATGGGAAATGATAAAAAACTTTCGTCCGCATTAAATTATAAATATCTCTTTTGATAATAGTCCGATTTCAACAATCTATAGCTTGTTCGAAAGGTATGCGTTAAAGCTGTCTAAAAACATATAA
The DNA here is from genome assembly GCF_030247195.1 of Topomyia yanbarensis. Classification (NCBI taxonomy): domain Eukaryota; kingdom Metazoa; phylum Arthropoda; class Insecta; order Diptera; family Culicidae; genus Topomyia; species Topomyia yanbarensis. Next base: position 99,970,278 of record NC_080670.1, on the reverse strand, counting down.
ATTCTAACTAATCTATATTGTCAATTTCGGCAGATAATTCAAAAAAACTGCAAAAAACGCCATTCAAACATTCATATCTTGGAAACTAAACATCAGAATCAAAAAACAAATTAATAGCGTTCTTACTGTTTTTTAGTTCTTTCATTTAAAATTGGTTTGGATAAGATCGGTTCAGCCATTGCTGAGAAACACGAATGAGAATTTGTCCGTTACATACACACACACAGAAACACACACACACACGCACAGGCCGGCAAATGCCTGGGCAATGCGCAATACGGACCCGGTGGTTAGCCACAGTGGTCCTTAGCCTCTTGCCCAGGAACTCCTATCTCTACCTCCCCGCGGAACCGGCTGGGATACGAGTAGCCATAGGAATGTTCGGGTAGCCAACTCGTTGGGACTATGGTCGTATGCTGACAGGGAAGAGGGGCCGTGTAGTTGCCGGCATACAATAGCGCTATGGACCACCCGTTCCGGTGATATGGGCCCACCAAACGGGGTAACCCCAATTCCAAGGCGTGAAGCGATCCGTGCCGAGGGATGAATGATCGGGGGGGGGGGGTGAAAAAGATGCCCGATCGTTAACGGAGCCAGTGGGGTACCTGGGCACCCCCCACAGTAAGTGTCTCTTACCACGTTAAGCTCTGGCGTGGCGGACCTATTTTCTCGCGCAACTCGTGGGTCTTAATATGAGTCTTTGCAATAATAATAATAAAAAAGTATGCGATAAGGAGGCGGAAGCGTTTACGGCGCTGAACCCCTTTGCCAAAGGGGGTCTGGCGAGGTCTCCCCCAACAGGGGCTGACAACGGAGCGAAGGTGGCCGCAAATAACGGCACCGAAGGTGAAATGGATGTGGTAGGAGATAATACTACCAGCACGCTTGGCGGACCACTACCTGCGATGCAGGAAGTGGTCAAGCAGCTGGATAGTATCATCGAATTCACAAGCGGGAGGAGTAACATCAGCAAGGAACTAAAACAGAACCTGCTGGTGCTTCGTCAGGCTGTTCGAGTCGCAATACAAGAACAAGTAGCCTACATGAAGAGGTTGACGGAAAGAGAGAAGGCCGATCGCGGTATCCAAACCGAGGCCTTCTCCTTCCACGGCGGAGCGACGATGGCGCAGGAGGCGATAGACTTCGCCTTATCGGCCACCAAACGCTTAATGGAGGGGGAGACTGCGAAGCGGCCTAGGCCTAATGTAGGCACGCGCAGCAATGCCAAACGACGGGCAACCAACAAGGCCAAACGGTCGCTTGGGAGGTGCGGATCCGGGTGCGAAGGATCCCGCAGGGCGGCGTCCCGAGAAGGCGACTTCACAGCCTAAAAAGGCGAAAGCCGCCAATCGGGCGCGTACTGCGGAGCGACCTGGCACCAGCCTGCCGGCGCCATCGGTACAAGATGGCGAATGGCAGGTGGTCAGCAGGGAGCGGAAGTCAAACGCACCTCGACCCGCTAAAAAGAAGGCGAGGGATAGAGGAGAGGCCCTGCTGGTGAAAACCAACGGGGGCAGCTATGCGGATGTCCTAAAATCGATGCGGGCGGCCGAAAGCCTCTCGAATTTAGGACAGGATATGTGCGAAGCGTCAGACGCACCAAAGATGGCGAAATGATCTTGGTGCTGAAGCGTGGATCACAATCCAATGGAGCAACGTATAGGAGGTTGGCCCAAGAGGTCTTGGGAAACGGCGCTCAGGTGAGGTCGTTGGGAGCGGAAGTGACTCTCCAGTGTAAGCAACTGGACGAGATCACAAACGCAGAGGACGTCGTCTAGGCCGTTAAGCAGCAGTGCGGCGTCGAGATCGATCAGAACTCTGTACGTATCAGGGAGCGGTTGCTTGGCACGCAGGTAGCTTACTTCAAGTTACCGGCCGCGGAAGCCAAGAAAGTAACCGACAAAGGGAAGTTGAAGATCGGATGGTCAGTATGCCCAGTTAGCATACTCCAGCCGCCTTCAGTGGACCGATGTTTTAAATGTCTGGAGCCAGGCCACAAGTCATACGACTGTAAGGGCCCAGACAGGAGCAAGTTGTGTCGTCGCTGCGGCGAGGAGGGACACAAGGCGCTGAAATGCGAGAGGGCACCCAAGTGTCTCATCTGCGCTAGCAAGAAGCAGGGCCGCAACCATGTTATGGGCGGACCTGCTTGTCCCTTCGGGGAGGCGGGAAAGAGGAAACAATGGCAATAGTCACACAGCTGAATCTTAACCACTGCGCACCTGCTCAGCAGTTACTGTGGCAGTCGGTATTGGAGTCGGGGACAGATGTCGCCCTTCTATCCGACCCGTACAACGTCCCTGCCGACAACGGCAACTGGGTGGCGGACGGGTCTGGAATGGCGGCAATCTGTGCAACGGGTCGGTTCCCGGTCCAGGAGGTAGTACAGTCCTCTGCGGAGGGTGTCGCGATTGCCAAGATCAATGGTGTGTTCTATTGTAGCTGCTATGCCCCACCCATGTGGCCAATAGAACAGTTCAACCAGATGATCGATAGGCTTTCGTCTGACATGGTGGGACGAAAGCCGTTTGTCATAGCGGGTGACTTCAACGCTTGGGCGGTGGAGTGGGGCAGCCGCTATACAAATGGTAGGGGCCAAGCGCTTCCCATAGTGATCATTTAGCAGTCCGCTTTAAGATCAACTATGGTGTGCAGCATCCGAGGGCGGGAGATCCCTGTCAGGTACGCGGGTGGAAGTCCAATCACTTCGACAGCGAAGCTTTCACCGCGGCCCTGGGACTGGAGGCCAACACCGACAGTCTAAGCGGGGATGCGCTGGTAGCTGTTCAATCACGCGTGTGCGACGCCACTATGCCGAGAAAAACACTGCCAAGAAACGGTAGATGCCCGGTATACTGGTGGAGTGCCGAGATTGCAGCTCTACGGTCAGCCTGTCTCAGAGCTAGACGTAGGATGCAAAGAGCTCGCACCGAGGATGCAAGAGAGAACCGCCGTGAAGTGTTTCGAGCTGCGAAATTAGCCCTTAACAAGGCTATTAAAAGCAGCAAGAGAGCGTGTTTCGACAACCTGTGTGAGAGTGCCAACGCGAATCCGTGGGGTGACGCCTACCGGATTGTGATGGCCAAGACCAAAGGGGGCTCCTCACCCCCAGAACGGTCTCCGGACCGGTTGGCAACGATTATCGAAGTACTCTTCCCGTCTCGAGCCACAAGCCCCTGGCCACCTGCACTACGAGACAGTGCGGGCACGGTCGAAATGGTGGCTCCAGTGACGAACGAAGAACTACTCGCAGTGGCTAAATCTCTAGCAATGAACAAAGCTCCAGGGCCGGATGGAGTTCCGAACAACGCTCTCAAGGCAGCGATCATAGCGAACCCGAACATGTTCAGGCTAGCTATGCAGAGATGCCTTGACGAGTGCCGTTTCCCCGATAGATGGAAAAGGCAGAAACTGGTGCTGTTGCAGAAGCCCGGGAAGCCGCCAGGCGACCCATCGGCGTACAGACCAATCTGTCTGATAGACACGACTGGCAAACTGCTTGAGAGGATCATCCTCAACAGGCTCACCCCGTACGCGGAAGGTACGGACGGTCTGTCAAGCAACTAGTTTGGCTTTCGGAAGGGTAAGTCCACAGTGGACGCTTTCAACTCAGTGATAAATACTGCCGAGATAACGATCCAACGAAAAAGGCGAGGTATTCGATACTGTGCGTTAGTGACACTTGACGTGAAGAACGCATTCAACAGCGCAAGCTGGGATGCCATCGCGCTCTCGTTACACCGGCTTAGCCTACCGGTGGGTCTGTACCGGATCCTGGAAAGTTACTTCCAAAACCGCGTACTGCTATACGAGACCGATGCCGGTCAGAAAAGGGTTCCGATTACCGCCGGAGTCCCGCAGGGCTCGATCCTAGGCCCGGTGCTATGGAACCTCATGTATGACGGGGTTCTGAGACTGAAGTTCCCTCCTGGGGTCAAGATCGTCGGCTTTGCCGACGACGTAACCTTGGAGGTCTACGGGGAGTCAATTCCTGAGGTAGAACTAACCGCAGAACACGCGATTAGCACGGTGGAGGAATGGATGAGCGCGAGAGGCCTGGAGCTCGCTCATCATAAGACGGAGGTAGTCATCGTCAACAACCGCAAGTCGGCACAACATGCAGTTATCCATGTGGGAGAAGTCGCGATCACTTCACAGCGAAGTCTGAAGTCTCTCGGAGTCATTATAGACGACAAGCTGACCTTCGGCAGCTATGTCGACTATACGTGCAAGAGAGCGTCGACTGCTGTTGCGGCACTATCGAGAATGATGTCCAACAGCTCAAAGGTGTGCGCCAGTAGACGTACACCGAGCAAAAAGCATCTGAGAATTTCATAAGTCTCGGCATATGAACCAGCCTTCTGACGATGCCATCGAATGCTTTAGAATGTCATAGGCAGGTTTATAAATTCATTTATCTTTATTCATGCACTCCATAGACATACAAATAATGTATTTCATGAAACAGTCTTATGATTTTGCTCCAATATATGTGTTTAAGAATTTCATAAATTTTTCTCATGAAACCCATATGAGATCTGTTATTGATTCTATAAAATTATATTTTGTTTTTCATAAACGTCACTTTTGTGAAAAGTTCATAATTGTTTCTTATGAATTCAGAACTGGCCTGGACGGCTAAAAGAGCTAATAGTTTCAGGCCAGGTATTTTTGGTTACCGCTGTTTGAAACAAAATAAGTGAGAATTTTAGTCAAATAGCAACAAAATTTAAAATAATTGTTTTTTATATTATTCAATAAATTACTGTGAGGATTAAATCAGTTTCCATAGTTATGATTCTTACAGAAGATATCCGATATTTTGAAATGAAATAAGTTGTGCATATAATTAGTGTACGTATTTTATAATTATCAAAATCATTTGAGAAGTAAGAATCATTATCATTCAGTTGTCAAGTCCAGTTTCCCAGTTGTCTAAGCCCAGTTCCCCAGGAAATATTGACGAAGCGTTGCTCATTATGTACAAATTTTAATATTTAATGGGAGTTTTCTCTTCAATCTTCTGAAGGGATCTACACTTGGCGGTTCATTTGTCCCGAATTTAGTTCTATAAGATGACCACACGAATTAACTCATTAAGAATGACGTTCATGTTTTACAATTCTCGGTGGTTTGTTTACTTTGTCAGCTGCGTGAGTTCGAGTGCAACAGGTGCCCAACTGTTACATTCAAACTCACGTAAGTTCCATGTAGACAAACCACCGATTATTGTCAAACGAAGTTCATCCGGCTCATTTTGAGGTTATGTCAGTTGGTGTAAAACCTAATATCCTCTAAAGGGTGATTTTTACTGTTGATTTTTTGTCTACTAAAAAGGCTCCAAAAATACCATATGTTCTATTTTTTATATAAATGCACAATAATATCCATAAAAAAACTTATGGCATTCATTCGATCATTGATGAATTTCATAAGACAGTTCTATGGAAATCATTATTACTACTATGTTTTCTGCATATAAATGTCAGCAATATTCATAAATGGGCACCTATGGTGTTCATTCGGACATTTTCATAAATTTCATTTCATTTATGAAAATAATAAGAGATGGATTTGGAAAATTTCCCCTCCAAATGATAAGACAGACTTATAAAATCCATTTAAAATCCTTATGTCTGAAAGTCATAAGACGTATTTATGGAAATTAAAAGTAAATTTTGCTCGGTGTAGGTTACTGGCAGGCGTTGCCGTATCTATCCTCAGGTACGGCGGCCCGTCATGGTCAAGAGCACTGAGGGTAACCAGTTACCTACAGAAACTGGAGAGCACCTACCACGTGATGTGCCTCAGAGTGATATCTGCCTACCGCACGGTATCACACGATGCATCCTGCGTGATAGCGAGCATGATGCCAGTCGGGCTGGTCATTCGGGAAGATGAGGAGTGCTTTGAGCTACGTGGAAATAGGGGAGCCCGCGAGCGCACCAGGGTGACCTCGGTCGCCAGATGGCAGCGTGAGTGGGACAACTCCTCGAAAGGTAGGTGGACCCACCGGCTGATACCTAGCATATCGAGCTGGGTGGGAAGACCCCATGGGGAAGTTCACTTCCACCTGACACAATTCCTGTCAGGCCATGGCTGTTTCCGTCAGTACCTCCACAGGTTCGGGCACGCGGAGGTCCCAGCCTGCCTGGACTGCCCAGGTGTAGATGAAACTGCCGAACACATACTGTTCGTATGTCATCGGTTCGACGTCGAAAGAAGAGCAATGCTTGACGTCTGTGGCTGGGACACAACCCCGGATACCCTTATTCAGCGGATGTGTCAAACGGTGGAGAAGTGGAACGCAGTCTCGGCTGCTACCATCCAGATTGCCAGTAGGCTACAGGTAATCTGGCGAACCGAGCAACAGACGGCGGGCACGGCTAACTAGTGATTGGTTAGCTGGAGCGAAAAAGGCCAAGCACAAAATAAGAGAGTGAATGGTCTGTTCATGCCGAGGTAGGTTGGCGCAGCGAATGGCAACCGCGTAAGGGGTAAACCCAGCCACCCCGAAGCAAGACAGAAGAGTGAGTGTATAGGCGTATAATGGACTGCCTCATGCCAAGACGGGAGGGTCGTAGCGTAGTATGTTGGAACTAAGCTATCGATGCCTCATGGCGTGGCAGAGGAGTGAAAGGGTGAGCATCCAAGTCAGTCTCACATTGCATGTTAAGGGTGAGCATAAAAGTCAGCCTCACAGGTTGGTAGAGGCTAGCACAAAAGTCAGCCTAGCAAGGAATGAAAAAGGTGAGCACAAAAGTCAGCCTCGCATGGTATGTCAGAAGTGGGGCCTAAGAAAAATGTCCCACATGGGATGCCAGAGGGAGTGACAAAGGTACAATAGAGTGGCACGATTGAGAGTGAATCAGGTGATAGGGTGAGCACCCAAGTCAGCCTCACATGGATGGGTAGGGCGAGCACAAAAGTAAGCCTAGCAAGGAATGAGTAAGGTGAGCACACAAGTCAGCCTCGCATGGAACGTAAAAGGTGAGCACAAAAGTCAGCGTCATGTGGGAGTGTTTGAGAGTGAATCAAAGTGTGATTGAGAGAGCACCCAAGTAAGCCTCATACAGGATGTATGATCGCGTGAGTGAGAGTGAATGAGTACATTTAGTACAGCCATCCCCCCAGAAGTAATACCGAGAGGTAGTTCCTGGGAGGAATGATGGCGGAGCCCAATGGAGTTTAGTCGGTATTAATGGCTGGTCACCATTCGAGTCCGACACGCCCCCAGTGCACCCCGTGTGGTAGATTGGACCCTACCGTTAGCACGTGTACTGGGCTAGGACATAAAGGTCTTCTCCATTGTAAAAAAAAAAGCGCTTCTGGAGGCGCTTGCGAAACTCGACGCAGTGCTAGTCAATGATGGTTCCGCTAGCACATTCCGTAGGAATGGGGTCGAGTCGTGGATTGACGTAACGTTTGCCAATCCAAGTTTGGTCCCAGACATGGACTGGAGGGTAGACGAAGGCTACACCCATAGTGATCACCTAGCAATACGCTTCAGGATCAACTTTGGTGTGCAGCATTCTAGGGCGGGTAATCCCTGTCAGGTACGCGGGTGGAAGACCAATCACTTCGACAGCGAAGTTTTCACCGCGGCCCTGGGACTGGAGGCCAACACCGACAGTCTAAGCGGGGATGCGCTGGTAGCTGTTCTATCACGCGCGTGCGACGCCACTATGCCGAAGAAGACCCTGCCAAGAAATGGCAGACGCTCGGTATATTGGTGGAGTGCTGAGATCGCAGCCCTACGGTCAGCTTGCCTACAAGCTAGACGTAGGATGCAGCGATCCCGCACTGAGGAGGGTAGAGTGGAACGGCCCTTAACAAGGCCATCAAGCGCAGCAAGAGAGCGTGTTTTGACAAATTGTGCGAGGAGGCCAACGTGAATCCGTGGGGCGATGCCTACAGGATCGTGATGGCAAAGACCAAAGGGGGCTCCTCACCTCCTGAACGGTCGCCAGAACGGTTGGCGAGAATTATCGAAGTACTCTTCCCGTCCCGAACCATAAGTCCCTGGCCCCCAGCGCCGCAAGGCACGGTGGGTACGGACGACATGGTGGCTCCGGTGACGAACGAAGAGCTACTTGCAGTTGCTAATTCTCTAGCGGTGAATAAAGCTCCAGGGCCTGATGGAGTTCCAAACAGCGCTCTCAAGTCAGCAATCATGGCGAACCCGAACATGTTCAGGTTGGCTATGCAGAGATGCCTTGACGAGTGCCGTTTTCCGGATAGATGGAAAAGGCAGAAGCTGGTACTGTTGCCGAAGGCCGGGAAGCCACCTGGCGACCCATCGGCGTACAGACCAATCTGTCTGATTGACACGACGGGCAAATTGCTTGAGAGGATTATCCTCAACAGGCTAACTCCATACGCAGAAGGTACGGAGGGCCTGTCAAGTAATCAGTTCGGTTTTCGAAAGGGAAAGTCCACGGTGGACGCTATCAACTCAGTGGTAAGGACTGCCGAGATAGCGATCCAACGGAAGAGGCGGGACATTCGATATTGTGCGTTAGTGACACTTGACGTGAAGAACGCATTCAACAGCGCAAGCTGGGATGCCATCGCGCTCTCGTTACACCGGCTTGGCCTGCCGGTGGGCCTGTACCGGATCTTGGAAAGCTACTTCCGGAACCGCGTACTATTATACGAGACCGATGCCGGTCAGCAAAGTGTTCTTATTACTGCAGGAGTTCAATCCTGGGCCCGGTACTATGGAACCTTATGTATGACGGGGTTCTGAGACTAAAGTTCCCTCCGGGTGTGAAAATCGTCGGTTTTGCCGATGATGTCACCCTGGCGGTCTACGGGGAGTCAATCTCTGAGGTAGAACTAACGGCGGCACACGCGATAAGCATAGTGGCGGAATGGATGAGCGCGAGAGGCCTAGAGCTCGCCCATCACAAGACGGAGGTGGTCGTTGTCAATAACCGCAAGTCGGTACAACAAGCAGTTATTCAAGCGGGAGAAGTCGAGATAACTTCTAAGCGGAGTCTGAAGATTCTTGGGGCCATCATAGACGACAAGCTGACCTTCGGCAGCCATGTCGACTATGCGTGCAAGAAGGCTTCGGTGGCTGTCGCGGCATTATCGAGGATGATGTCCAACAGCTCCAAAGTGTGCGCCAGTAGACGCAGGCTACTGGCCGGTGTCGCCGTATCTATCCTTAGGTACGGTGGACCGTCCTGGGCGAGGGCACTGGAAGTAACCAGTTACCGTCGCAAATTGGAGAGCACCTATCGCTTGATGTGTCTCAGAGTGATATCTGCCTACCGCACGGTATCACATGATGCATCCTGCGTGATAGCGGGTATGATGCCAGTCGGGCTGGTCATCCGGGAAAACGAAGATTGTTTCGAATTGCGTGGCAATAGGGGAGTCCGTGAGCGTGCCAGGGTGACCTCGGTCGCCAGATGGCAACGCGAATGGGACAACTCGTCGAGAGGTAGGTGGACCCACCGGCTGATACCCAACATATCTAGCTGGGTGGGAAGACCCCATGGGGAAGTTCACTTCCATCTGACACAATTCCTGTCAGGCCATGGCTGTTTCCGACAGTACCTCCACAGGTTTGGGCACGCTGAGGCCCCAGTCTGCCCAGGTGTCGACGAAACTGCGGAGCACGTACTATTCGTATGTCCCCGCTTCGACGTCAAAAGAGGCGCTATGCTAGGCGTCTGCGGCTTGGACACAACCCCTGATACCCTTGTACAGGGGATGTGCCAAGCGGTAGAGAAGTGGAACGCAGTTTCGACTGCCACCACTCAGATTGCCTGCCGGCTGCAGAGAGCATGGAGCGCCGAGCAGCAGGCGAGGAGTTAGAGTGAGTGAATTGGCGGATGATAGACGAAGGTATGGTCTACCCATGCCGAGATGGGAGCGAGCGTGCGAGAATGTAAGGCACGAGTGAGAGCGTACGCTAAGTACGGCCATCCCCCCAGAAGTAATGCCGAAAGGTAGTTCCTGGGGATGGATGGTGGAGCCCAATGGAGTTTAGTCGGTATTAATGGCTGGTCACCATTCGAGTCCGACACGCCCCCAGTGCACCCCGTGCGGTAGGTTAGACCCTACCAATAGCACGTGTACTGGGCTAGGACATAAAGGTCTTCTCCATTGTTAAAAAAAAAACACACACACACGCACAGAGACATTGTCTCAAATCGTCGAGCTGAGTCGATTGGTATATAAGACTCGGCCCTCCGGGCCTCGGAAAAAATCTTGAAAGTTTGAGCGAATTCTATACATTTCTTTTATAAGAAATGTAAAAATTGCCACTTTACGAAAATTTGACATTTTGCAAAATTTAAAACGCTACCATTTCAAAAGTTTTCAATGGATTTCTATCAAAAATAGCTTTATTGGTAGCTGTAAGCCTCTTCTAAACAGCTAAACAGACGAAAATTGTCAGAGTTCTGATCAATTTACCTAATTGAAGGAAATCTTCAAAATCAACTCTTTTTGGTATTACTACAGACACGACAAAAATTTCGGAAAATCTATTAAAAATAAATTTCTTTTTATAGACTTCGATGCTCTGGATATAAATTAAAAGTCAGAGTAGCTTTATGACCACATTTTAACATACCCTTAAAATATATTTTTTTTGTAATAGGCAGCAATTTTTGCACCTCACCTCGTTACGATCGAAGGCGTTTGGCAGTTCAGCTCTATAGTTCTTGGTGTTTCATTTGTGATACCGTTTCATTTGTGATACCGTTTGTAATTTATATATTACACTTATTCAGTACTTTATGCCTAGCTCACCGAAACAAACTTGATTCAATGAGAAATATGACGTCTTCACGGAGACAGCGTATAAATGACCCAAATCATGAAGTACTCGTCGACAGTGTTTCAAACACATATATGCTATTCTAAGAAAATAACAGTACCCAAATATCTGCATTTTCTTAGATAGTCAGGCCGCGCTCAACGCATTAAGGCCTCCTACATGTCGTTTAAAACTACTACACTCCCATTCTTGCATTCCGACAATTGGCAGTGAAAAATCATGTTAATTTATACTAGGTTCCAGGGCATTGTGGAGTTGCAGGAAATGCAAAAGCCGATGAGCTAGCAAGAAGAGGGTTGTTGGTGATAGAAACGAGACTGCCGAGTTTGTGAAGACTTTATTGAAGAATTACAAATTTCTACAACGAAGAGAAACATTGTAGGTTAGGGTTCTTGGAATAAAGGACTATTGTACTCACTGTAGTAGCCCTTCGCTATCACGCAACAATTCAATCAGCGAAATAAAGTGCTTATTCGTAGAAACCTTTGTAAATATGTTTTAAAATTAGTTTAAGTTAGGCTAAGTAGATATTTCAATTGTACCTGTCCTGATGTTTTAATTAATAAATTTAGGTTACGTTTTCCTAAAGCCTTTTAACTTTACCGTAGGTCCTATTTTAGGGCAAATTCATGTTTAATTCGACTGTATTTAGTTTAGCGTAATTAATTCTTACCGAGTAAATGTAGAGATAGTTGTACAGCGGAATGTAGTAATAAATTTTTAGGTTTAAGTTAGAATAATAAATTTTAACGATTCGCCTCGCGCAATGAATTTTTTATATATGAAGTTTCGTCACACCGGTGTGACCTTTTGATAGTCGATCCTCTTGTCAGTGGTTGGGTAGGGCTGACCTTATGGTAGTCGATCCTCCTGTCAACCGTTGGGTAGGGCTGGCGTTCGCGATCGTCTCCAAGCAGGGGTGTGCACGGCGCGGTGATCGACGTTGCGCAACTAACACTCCCCCCTTCAATGCAGCGAAGATCCGCATGAGATGCATTCCTTCCTACGTCAACGTCGAGTACCGCAAGCTTAACTGTTGATCGCTCATATATTCCGTTAGACGTTTGCAGTGTGGCCCACCTGACTTGCCCATCTGGTGAAACCTTGGTAGCAATCACCCGTCCTTTGGGCCAGCAATTGCGAGGAAGCCTTTCGTCGACGATGACTACAATGTCGTTGATCTCGATTGGCTTCACTTTCGTGAACCACTTTGTTCTGCGGGTCAGAGAAGGAAGGTAGTCACGGAGCCACTGACGCCAGAACTGGTTTGCCATGGTTTGCGCTAGTCGCCAGTTCTGTTTCAAAAATTCAGGGTTGTCGTCGAAACAAGTCCATGGAGGCAGTCCATTAGACGATCCAAAGATGAAGTGGTTCGGTGTTAATACGGGAGATTGATCATCATCAAGTGGAATATCGGTCAGAGGTCGTGAGTTCACGATGCATTCTACTTCTATGAGTGTGCTCCTTAGACTTTCATCGGTTGGCAAACGATTTGGAAGCAGCTTACTCAGATTTTGTTTGACTGTGCGAATTAGCCTTTCCCATGCTCCTCCCATATGAGGAGACAGGGGAGGGATGAAACTCCACTTCGTGTGTGGCGTGGTAAACTCTGCTACAATCTTCTCGTGGTTCAGCTCGGTGAGTGCTGCTTTTAGTTCCTTGTTAGCTCCGACAAAGTTTGTACCACGGTCGCTATATATGGTGATTGGTGCTCCTCTCCGGGCGATTACGTTGCGTAGAGCCATAATGCATGAGTCAGCTGTGAGAGAATGTGCAACTTCTAAATGGATGGCACGTACGGTGAGGCAGGTTACGAGGACACCCCAGCGTTTCTCCGTTCGACGACCAATGCGTACTGTCATTGGACCGAAGTAATCCACCCTGATGTGGCTGAAAGGGCGGCTGTAGGCTGCTAGGCGTGAGGCTGGTAGGTCGCTCATCATCGGTGCCCGCGGACGAGCGCGTTCATTTTTGCAGAACTGGCAGCTGTTGCGTACTGATTTGTAGAGGACCTTCAAACGGGGAATGTAGTAGCGTTGTTTCACCTCATTTATTATGGTCTCGTGATTTTGATGTAGAAACCTTTGATGAGCGTCCATCACCAGAAGTTCGGTTACGCTATGTTTTCGGGGTAGGATGATTAGATTAGCTACACTACTATCAATAAACTTACAAGCGTTCGTTCGCCCGCGATTCCTTAGGACCCCCTTCTCATCTATGAACGGATGAAGACCAAAAAGCGGATTGCTTTTGCATATTTTGTTTTTCAAATGCTCTGGTTGGTTTGCGGACAAAATTGCAATCTCCTCGCTGTAAACGCTTCTCTGGGCGATCTGGCATAAATAGCACTCGGCCTGGACTAACTCGTCGTGTGTGAGCGGTCCAGTGGATTTGGGAATATTGTGAATAGGACGCTGGAAGTTACTAATCGCTCTGAATACGTATGCTGTGGTTTTCATAAGAGCGCTCCATTGGCTAAATCTGTCTACATCGATAATCGGTTCGGGAACCTTAATGTGAAGTTGCAGGTGTGGACGTAACTCTGTGTCGGTAGCTCCAAACGTTGGCAATCTGGGTGGCCACTCTTCTTTTGATTTCCATAGAAAATCGAGTCCGCGAAACCATCGACTAGAGTTGCTTAGGTCCGGAGTGCTTTTCCACTTAGTTCCATCATCTGCTACGTTTAGTTTCGTCGGAACCCATCGCCATTCTGGTAGATTGGTCGTTTCAAGGATTTCACTAATTCGCGTTCCGACGTATTGGCTGTACCGACGATGATCCGAATAGAGCCAGCACATGACATCTCTGGAGTCTGTCCAGAAGTAGCGTTGCTGGACCTTTATAAAGAGAGACCCCATAATTGTATCCGCCAGTCTTACTCCAATAACGGCTGCTTGTAGTTCGGACCGGGGTATTGATAGAAATTTTAGTGGTGCAACCCTGGTTTTTGCCCCAACTAGTGCGCATTCAACTGTGTTCCCTTCTTGGAAGCGTAGGTAGACAACTGCTGCAAATCCATTCTCACTCGCGTCTACAAATGTATGAATTTCAACGAGGTTACTTTTTTTACTGATGTAGTAGTCCGGAAGCATCGGGGTATTTTAATATCGACCACTCGAGGTAGGATCTGTAACCATTTGAGCCATTTTTGAAAATGAGAGTCGTGGATTTGCTCATCCCAGTCGATGGATGCTCTCCAGATTTCTTGTAAAAGGATACGTAGGAACATCATGTAGTGGCTGATCAGGCCGAGCGGGTCAAAGACCATCATCAACGTGCGTAAGACCTCACGTTTCGTCGGTCGCTTTTTTCCGGATAGTAGGTCGGGATCATGTCTGGTAGAGAGCTTGTACGTAAAACAATCTACGGTAGTATCCCACCACATCCCAAGAACTTTCTCGGTTGTGTTTGCTTTTCCAATGCTCATGCTTTTTTCCGCAGTTTCCTGTCCTTCTAAAGCAGCAACGACTGCCGGTGAATTTGAGACCCAGTTTCGCATCTCAAAGCCTCCGGATTTGTATCTTTTTTACCCCCGCTGCTAGTTGTACTGCTTTCTCCTCCGTTTCTGCACTGATCAGCATGTCATCAACGTAGTGCTGGTGAACGATAGCGTGAACGGCATCCGGGTCTTCGTGCTCGAATTTCCTTGCGTGGGCGTTTTTAACAAACTGTGCTGTACTGGGGGAGCAGCATGCCCCGAACGACATGACCTGCATAACATACGTGCTGGGATTTTTGTCAGCTACCTTCTCCTTCCACAGAAAACGTTGATAGTGCTGATCCGCAGGTCTCATCCGGACTTGATGATACATTTCCCGGATGTCCCCGGAAACCGCCACACGGAACTCACGAAATTGAATCAGGATGGACATTAAAGACGTTAGCTGATCGGGTCCCTTGAGAAGTACGGAATTCAATGAGACTCCGTATGAAGTAGCGGCCGCGTCCCAGACGAGTCTTATTTTGCCGGGTTTGTTAGGGTTCACTACCGGAAACATCGGAAGGTACCAAACTCGTTCACGAGATGTCTTTAGTTCCTCTTCAGTAAGTTTCCTAATATAGCCTTTGCCTAGGTAGTCGTTAATTTTTGAGGTCAGTTCCTGAGCTAGGTTGTCATCCCTCTGCATCCGCCGATCGAGGCATTCCCATCGCCGTAGCGCCATTGCCCTGCTGTCCGGGAGTCTGACGTTATCGTATCGCCATAGAATGCCGGACTCGTAACGACCTTTCGTATATCTGGTCAACGATTGCAGCAGCTCGTTCGCTCTTTGATCGTCGTTGGATAGTCGCAGTTTGTTTGGTTTACTAATTCCAAGACTATCGAGCGAGAAGTACCGTTTCATGGCTTCGTGCAGTACCTCGTCTGATGTCATCTCGCATTGACATAATTGAAGACTGTGATGATTGATTTGGCTGGTGCCATTTCTCGCGCTGGAGCAGCATCCATAAATCATCCACCCTAGCCGAGTTTTGACTGCTATGGGTTCATTCGGCTTACCTTCACGGTAGTTCATCACGTTTCCCAAGCTGGCGTGATCGAGCCCAATGAGAAGTCGGGGGCTGACTTCCTGGTACGATTCCACCGGCAAACCCACCAGATGTCGGTACTTTGCTAGCATCTCCGGCATCAGTAACGTCTGCGGCCGAAGCCCTAGACTTCTGACTGTGTGTACTTCGCGAAGCGAAAGCTTCTTGGAGGGGTTTGTGACGCTTGAAATCTGGAAGTTTACTTTCTGAGACAGATCTTCCGTTCTGTTAGCGCCACCGGTCCATAGCAGGCATAGAGACTTTGTGGGTCCTTGTACTCCCAATTCGTCAGCTAAACTCTGCTCTATCAGCGTGAGTTCAGATCCGTCGTCTATAAAGGCATAGGTTCGTACCATCTTTGATGGACCATAAAGGAGAACTGGTACGATTCTGAACAGGATCTCGGACTGCCCTTGGTGAACGTTACAACTGGTGGTGGTAGCATGATTCCTTTGAGTTTGTGGAGCTGCTCTGGCCGGGGTGGAGGATGATGTCGACGAGTGCTTTCCTTCATCGTGTAGAAGAGGATGGTGCAGGTATGAGCAGCCGTCGGTACCGCACACCCTTTTCTGTTTGCACGGGCCATTGTGCTTTCGTAAGCACTTCCGACAAACTTTACACTCCCGCACTACTGCCCACTTTGAATCATAGCTAAGCTCCTTGAATCGTTTGCACTGTGCGAGCGTTAAACAGATTCCTTTGCATCCGACGCATACTTTGCCTGACTCCTTTGGAGTATAAGTTCTGCTCACCATTGGGGCGTTCGAAAGTTTTCGGTGTGACTGACAGTCCTCTTCTGCATGAAGATTCAAAAAACCATCTCTTTTTGCTGTCGTGTGTCGATTATCACCGCCGGCCAGGATTGAAACGGTGCTGGCATCCTCAGCAACGAAGCGTAGCCACATACTGAAATCCTGGAGGTTTGGGTTAGGGTTGTTCTGGGAGTTTCTTGCCCAGTCCAGCTTTAACGTCGGTGGCAACCTTTCCACCAACTCGTACCTCAGGGACGCATTGTACATGAAATCTCCTATCTCACAGGCTTCTACCGTTGCAACTAGATTCTCTACGCTGAGCGCGAAATGGATCACAGTGTCTAGCTTTTCAATGACAGGCGATGGCAATGAGCGGATCTTCCAGACGATTGCTTGTATGATTGTTTCCGGTCGTCCATATAGCATCTTCAGGGTGGACATTATTCCGTGCACGTTCGATGGGTGTAGCAGGCGGCACTTTACTGCTTCCAACGCCTTTCCTTTGAGGCACTTCCGCAGCCTGAGCATGTTTTCCTCGTTCGAAAATCCGCAAAGCTGAGTCGAAGAATTGAAAATCGAAAAGAAGAGCGGCCAGTCTTCTGGATTCCCACCGAAGTCTGATAGGTCTTTTGATACGGCCTGCCTAGCGGCTAGCTGGCTTCGATTCAGCGTATATGTGAAGTCCTCGTTGTCCATCCCAATTGCGGGGGGGGGGGTATGATTCTTTGCCGCGATTGAGGTACTGGAGTAGATCCTTGTCCGGGGACGAAATCTAAACCGTCCGTAAACGTTTCGGTCTCCCTCCGATTCAGACGCTGCGTACGCACATCGGAGCGGCAGTTTGGATATCTCTGTGCTCGCGGTTGATTTCGAATTGATTCTTCGCGGAGGTTCGACGGAGGAACTGGTCGTTCGAACGTTCTGTCTTGGGCTATAGGGGGTTTAATCATTGCTGATCTCTGTGCCCACGCTTCGGAGATAGTTACCCGTTGCTCTAAAGCTCTGGGGTTCGTCAGACCACGTTCAGCAACCGAAATGCCCACGTGCATGTTACCTTGAGGGTTTCGGGAGTTTCCCATAGGGTCTGAAACCGCAGTCGGAGCTCTACGCTCTATAGTCAGTAGCTCGTTGACTAGTCGTGCTACATGATCAATGTGTTCTTGCCGCGGCTCTTGCAGAGGATCTTTCTGCCTTTGGGGTACCTGAGATTTGCGGGATACATGTTCACCGCAATTTTCCGTATCTTCTATCCACTGCTGTACTTTGGTCGCATTATCTAGTATAGAATCCGGATTGTTCACCTGAGATGAGTTCTCGCTCTCCAGATCTCTCAGTAGACTATACTTCTGCTCCAGATACTTCAACTGACATTTACGCTCGTCCTCAAGCTTCTGCAGCTGTAGCTCGATTTTCCTTCTATCGCTGCGTTTACTTGATTTCCCGGTCGATTTTGCCGAAACGGTGACGTCAGGCGGTAGACTTTGCTTCGAATGATTCTCACTGATCTCCTTCGTCTCAAGGGCATCTTTCGGTACCGGGATTGCGGTGTTTGTTTTGATTTTAAGCACGCTTGCACATCCAGAGCACGACCAGTTTATTTCTTCAACTGACTGGCTCACTTCGACGCACGAGAAATGGTACCAAAAATCGCATACGTCACACTGTACCATTCTATGGTTATCGGGCTCATCGCATAATCGGCAGCTATTAATTCGGCTCTTGCGAACGCGGCGCGGGGGGTTTCGCCTAACATAGCTGTTTTTTATCTTGACATAGGCCGCCTTCATATTCGTTTTGTTCGGCGCTCTAATTTGCACTTTAGGAATGGCTCCTTTTCCAACACACTTCTTTTTGGTGACGATCGTTCCGGATGGTACAAGAACTTCAACAGCCGTCTGAGACCCATTTTGGGATTGGACTACCTTTTTCGGTACTGACGACACCAGCTGAGATCTAGAATCGGCCTGGGCGTCATTCTCCGACTGACTAGGCGTCTCCGGGTGAACCGGATTGTTAACGTTGTTCTTAGTCGTACCGCTTGCACGAGTCGAACTACCTTCCGCACTGATGGATCGTCGCATTTCAAAATGCAGTGTGACTATCTGCTCGCCACTCCTTCGATACAAAATTTTTAAATTTGTTGGTGATAGAAACGAGACTGCCGAGTTTGTGAAGACTTTATTGAAGAATTACAAATTTCTACAACGAAGAGAAACATTGTAGGTTAGGGTTCTTGGAATAAAAGACTATTGTACTCACTGTAGTAGCCCTTCGCTATCACGCAACAATTCAATCAGCGAAATAAAGTGCTTATTCGTAGAAACCTTTGTAAATATGTTTTAAAATTAGTTTAAGTTAGGCTAAGTAGATATTTCAATTGTACCTGTCCTGATGTTTTAATTAATAAATTTAGGTTACGTTTTCCTAAAGCCTTTTAACTTTACCGTAGGTCCTATTTTAGGGCAAATTCATGTTTAATTCGACTATATTTAGTTTAGCGTAATTAATTCTTACCGAGTAAATGTAGAGATAGTTGTACAGCGGAATGTAGTAATAAATTTTTAGGTTTAAGTTAGAATATTAAATTTTAACGATTCGCCTCGCGCAATGAATTTTTTATATATGAAGTTTCGTCACACCGGTGTGACCTTTTGATAGTCGATCCTCTTGTCAGTGGTTGGGTAGGGATGACCTTATGGTAGTCGATCCTCCTGTCAACCGTTGGGTAGGGCTGGCGTTCGCGATCGTCTCGAAGCAGGGGTGTGCACGGCGCGGTGATCGACGTTGCGCAACTAACAAGGGTCTTCCACTAATTTTATCGGCCCATTCTGTGAATTCTCATCGAGTGCCCTAAAAATGGAATTGAAAAGTGGGAAATCACAGCTATAAAGAACAATTGGAGTACCACACCTGGGCTACGACAATCAAAGAAATTTATCTCACCCAACGAGAAAAGTCTGGAGTTGCTTAGACTAAACAAAAAAGAACTATGTATCATGACAGGACTACTTACCAGACACTGTCCGAGTAAATATCATCTTAAAAAAAATGATAAGCTTACAAACGATACATGCCGCGTCTGCGGATCTGAATGTGAAACATCAGAGCATCTGCTCTGCGAATGCTTTGCATTGATACAACGCAGACTAAGACTCCTCGGTAAAGAAACATTGGAGCCTTTTGATATTTGGATTGTAAATCCCAAGCAGGTAATAAACTTCATACGAAGTGGAGTGCCTAACTGGACAGAGTGTGTATCTCAATAATGACAATCACTCATGAATAGTGATATGTCATAGTAGATAGTACACTTAGATTAAAGAAGGGGCATACGAGAATAGATCTAAATACTGGTCGCAGTGGTTCGTATCCAACAAAAAAAAGTTTAATTTGCTATATTGATATGATATAATAAACATTTTCATATATAAAGTAAAATATATTTTGTGATCACTGGTCGTTTCTATCCCCTTTTCGAAATTCCATTCGCAAACGTCATTGAACATATAATTGAGTTAGGTTATGTAAGTAACAAAACTACGACTTCATATTCAGATTGAGTATGTCCAAATCTATTCGCTGTCTCTTTCTAACTCTTGAACTCCGTATTTTTGTTTATAGTATAACTATTACAAAATGAAATATTTTTAGGTTATTTTGAAATGTGATCATAAAACTACTTTATGACTTTTAATTTATATTCAGACCATCGAAGTCTATAAAAAACCATTTATTTTTAAAAGATTTTCCGAAGTTTTTGTCGTGTCTGTATTAATATCAAAAAGCGTTGAGAACTCAGACGATTTTCGTCTGTTTAGCTTGAACTTTTTTATGTGTAAAAGGAGACGCTTACAGTTACAAATACATGTTCCCGATGGTCAGAACAAACACCGTATTTTTGTTGCAGACTTAGCAGCTAAAATACTGTAATTTATTTCATTCATTAGTTTTAGTTAAAGGTAAGTATATAATTATTTAGTTTACATTTTCAGTGTCTTTCCTAACCTTTCAGGTTCCCGGTTCACCACGAAAGAAAGAATCCAATACAGCCTATATGGTCAACGGTAAGTTTAGGTTAGGTTTTAGTCTTTAATAATATATCTAGGTAAGTATTAGTTTTAGTGTCGTACCTTAATTCTCCACTTTCCACTTACTACGTGGATAATAGGGCTACGTAAATAGGTATAATTCAAATTAAGCAAATAAATATTTCAAAGATTAATCTTCCACTTCACTATAATTGAATGAATACTTCCAATTGTGCTGAGTAATCGTGTTGTGTTGATGTGATCGCCCCAACTGTCAAGTCGTTCGATTTGCTCGGTCGTGACGTTTCGCAAGCGAGGGATGGTCAATTGGTTCACCAGTTACTTGCCGCGACGAGGGGTATCGCCAACATCCCCCGACCCGTGAACCATTGCCACTTCCGGAGCAACTTCCTCCGGCTGATGACTACCACTTACAACATCAAGAACCGCCAGTTTTACTGCCGGCCTGGCGAACACCCCTCTGGCTGTCTGCACAGTGGCACGCCTGACCTGGCCGGAAAGGTCTCCAGGATGCGTCCACGTTCCCAGCGATTCCTGGCATGTTCGTCCATTATGATGACTAGGTCGCCAGGTTCCAGGGGCTTGACTGCATCGAACCATTTTGTCCGCCTGGTTAGCATTGGGAGGTATTCCCGAACCCACCTTCGCCAGAACTGATCTAAAATTTCTTTGGCCACATTCCAACTGGCTCGGAGAACACATCGCCCATCTGGCTGATCCGCTATTGGTTGTTTTATTCCATTTGAACCGTACAGCATAAAGTGATTCGGAGTTAGTGCCTCTTGATCTGCAGCTTCCAAGGGAACATAAGTCAATGGGCGGCAATTGACGATCCCTTCCGCTTCCAACATTATTGTCTCCAAGACCTCGTCACTCGGATGATGTAGATTATCGGAGATGGCTTGCATTGCTTTTTTGACGGACCTCACCATTCGCTCCCACGGCCCGCCCATGTAAGGAGCTGCGGGAACGTTAAAATGCCACTGAGTTCGAGCGTTGGTGAACGTGGCTGCACATGTTACGTTTATCTCGGTAATCTTCCTCATCTCTTCTGCTAACTGACGACTTGCTCCCACAAAGTTGGTGCCGTTGTCCGTGAATACTTCGAGTGGAGCCCCACGACGGCTGACAAATCTTCGGAAAGCCCTCATACAAGACTTCGTAGACAAAGTGTGTGCCAGCTCCAAATGAACTGCTCGTATCGTAAGGCAGGTGAATACGCATATCCACCGTTTTACGATACTGCGACCAACTTTCACTTCAAAGGGGCCCATATAATCCACGCCGACGTAAGTAAATGGACGAATGAATGGCGTCAATCGGACCTTCGGAAGTGGTCCCATCAAGGGCGGCACCGGCGTTGCCCCTTTAAACTTACAGTACTGACAGCTCCTGCATACACTCCGTACTACCATTCGCATCCTCGCAATGTAGAACTTCTGCTTTAACTCGCTGCATACTGTTTCACTATTGGCATGAAGGAACCGCTGGTGGAAACTAAGCACGACGAGGTAAGTGATTCTATGGTTTCTTGGTAACACGATTGGGTGCTTGGCATCGTAGGAAATGTCTGGCGCGTTTTCAATTCTACCACCAACTCGTAAAACTCCCCTTTCATCCACGAATGGAGACAGCATACGAAGTGAACTGCCTTTGGAAACGCTACGTCCATCAACCAACAGAGATATTTCCTCCGGATATGCTTGGGCCTGTGCTTGACGCCACAACATCCCTTCTGCCTCTAAGTACTCGATCTGATTCAGAACTACAAGAGGCGTACTCGCACGTGGTCTGTGTTTCCATACATTAATAACACGATGAACATACGCCATCGCGCGTAGCAGTCGGTCCTCACCACTTCTGTTTCTGTTCGATGTACGGCGATCACTCGAATTTCTTCGTTTTGTGCATTTACCGCTGCAATATCCCCTGGCCGCTCTGTAGGCCATTGACTGTCTGGATCTAGCAGGAATGGCGAGCTTTGGTACCAACGACAAGTTTGGTTGAACGATGGTCCTGAGCTCCATTTTGTGGCATCATCTGCTAAGTTTTCTCGAGACGGTACGTAGCGCAACTCATTTACACTGGTGAGCGATAGAATCTCGCCAACCCGAAAGGAGACGAACTGATGGTAACGGCGGCTATCGGAGCGGAGCCAGGCAAGAACTGTTGCCGAGTCTGTCCACAGGAAGCGCCTTTGAATGCTAATAGTAAGAGCTGAACAGATATTATGTAATAACCGGGACCCCATCATAGCCGCTTGTAGCTCCAAACGCGGGATTGACTGCGCTCGAAGTGGAGCAACTTTAGTTTTCGACGCTATCAATGAACACCAGCTCTCCCCCTTTGCTGTTATCCTTAAGTAGGCTACACACGCACAGGCTGCCACGCTAGCGTCCGTGAATACATGAACCTGAACATCAGTAATTTGCTGCGGCGAGAAATTCCGGAAGAAACAGCGAGGAACATTCACTTCACTAATCTTCCTGTACAGTTCAATCCACCTCATCCAAAGTTCGTGTAACTGCTCGGCGATCGGCTCGTCCCAGTCCGTACCAGTACGCCAAATTTCCTGCATAAGAATCTTCCCTTGTACAACGAAATGCGCGACGAATCTCAAGGGGTCGTATAATCTCATTACAGCACGTAACACTTGCCGCTTTGTAGGAGTTTCATGGTCAAGATCGATAATTTCCTCCAAAACAGTCTGATCGAATGTAAAATGGTCTTCTGACGTAACCCATATCACACCTAGAACGCGTTCGAATGTTCCGTCCTTATCGAGATGCAACGATTTACTTATTGCTGGTTCCACTTCTCCAAGTTGGTCGAGCACCCTTTGCTCGTTGGACAGTATTTTACCAAGCTGGAATCCCGCTGCTGCGTGAATAGCTTGCACGTCCTTAACAAGTTCTACGGCCTCGTTTACCGAATCAACACTATCCAGGAAGTCATCAACGTAGTGGTTCTTTGTTATCGCTTCCACTGCCCTTGGATAACGAGCTGCGTAATCGAGAGTATTCCAATTTTTAACAAATTGCGCCGTACATGGAGAACTCGTAGCACCAAACATCGCCACGTTGATCACGTAAACTTCTATGTTTTCCTCTGGACTGCTTCTCCACAGAAAACATTGTGACCATCTATCTTCATCTCGGATGAGAATTCGCAAAAACATTTCCCGTATATCGGAACACACCGCGACTTTGCCTTGTCTGAACCGCAGCAAGACCCCTACCAGTGACACAAGCAGATCGGGACCTTTCAGCAGCAGATCGTTGAAGCAAATTCCACTAGACTTCGCGGACGCATCCCAGACCATCCTAATTTAACTGGGTTTCTTGGGGTTAACCACTACTCCCAAAGGCAGGTACCATACTCGCTGAGGATTCAAGTTGGCCAATTCTTCTCGCGATGCTTTACTGATGTACTGTTTGAGCTCGTAGCTGCCGATTTGCTCGTTAACCCTTCGTCTTAGCTCTGGATCTTTGGCTAGCCGCTTTTCTAAACCTCGGAGCCTGTTCATCGCCATTTTGTAGCTCTCCGGGAATTGAATATTGTCCTTTCGCCATAGCAAACCAGACTCAATTCGGGATCCCCGGCGTACTGTCGTAGCTTCTAAAATATTTTGAGCTCGCTGATCCTCTTCTGACCGGATTGGTTCAGTTACCACAGCTTCTTCGACGGCGAAAAACTTCTTCATCGAATTATACAGGTCACTGTTAGTCATACCTTCGCAGACGTGCAAGTTCAACTGTTCTTCGGTTCCGTCGCTCCCGAGATTCCTTCCGTAGATACACCAGCCGAGTCGGGTCTTCGTCGCCACTGAATCAGTCTTTCTACCCTCTCGAATCTTCAGGCTGGTGAGTAAGTGCACGTGATCGATACCGATGATCATGCCTGGTTTCGCCTTGCTGTAACTGGTGACTGGAAGACCTTGCAGATGTGGGTACTCCTTTACGAACTCGGGATAGTGCAAGGTTTGACTGGGAAGACCAAGCTCACTCACTGTCCGTACATTTCGCAACTGAAACGTCTCCTTCTTGCCTGTACTCGAAATTTGAACGTTCACTCTCCTGGAGCCTTTCTCGTGTCTTCCAATCTTTCCAGTCCAGCCTAGCCAGAGGCTTTCCGGTTCTCCTTCAATTCCCAACTGAACTGCTAATGACTCTTCTAGCAAAGTCGACGACGACCCATCATCCAGCAAAACGAAGGTTTCAACTTGCTTCCCATCGTTGTATAGTGTGATTGGTATATATCGGAATAGAGAAAGGGACTTCATGTGATGATGGTGGTGGTGTACGGTTTCGGATGACTTCGCTGATTCAGCTGGTTCACTTCGGATTGGCTGGTTGTTGTGTAATAACATGTGATGGCGAATACGACATCCTTCCACACCACACTCCTTCTTCGAGCGACAAGGCCATTTCTGATATGGTATGAGACACAGCCGGCACAAGTTCTTCAGGCGCATTGCCTTCCATCTCGCTCCGATGTCCAATGACTTGAAGCTAGAACAGTTCAGGATCTGATGACTATCGTTTCCGCAGTACGAACAGGCCTTCGAAATATTTTCCACTACGGCCTTCCTTTCCTTCCTGGTCTCGTTGGCATGAGTAAACAGCTTTTCCCGCTGCTTCGGCTTCTCTGGCTTATCATGTTTATGATGATTTTGAGAAGAGTCTACGCCGACGATTAGTTCTGAAGCCAGATTAACAAGGCCGGCCATAAAACTATTGAACGTAGCCAGGTTAACGCATAGGATTGCTTGCTTATAGGTTGCCCACTGCATTTTCAGTGGTGTTGGCAGTTTGTCGACCAATTCTTGTAGTAACATTGGATTCGACAAATGCGCTTGTTGGTTGGATAAGACAATATGATCAACTAAATTCTGTATCGCTAGACCATAAGCGACAATTGTGCTCAGATTCTCCGATTTGGGTGGGGGAACGTTTCGCACCTTCTTTAAAAGCGAGCTAATCAATATCTCTGGCCTTCCATACAGTTTGTGAAGTGTTTCCATTACATATGGAACAGATGCTGGAAGCAGCAGACGACTTCGTACGGCCTCCAATGCAGAACCCCCCAAACAGCGCTGCAGCCTAGCCAAATTTTCCGCATCTGTGTACCCAGACACTTCTGTGGTATTGTTAAAGGAGCTGTAGCAGATAGGCCACTCTTGCGGATCTCCACTGAATCTCGGCAACTCGCGTGGCATTACCTGTCTTGCAGCCAATTGTGCACTTGTTGGTCCTAGTGCAGCACCCACTGTGGGTGGTCCCAGTATGCCTGCTGAGTTTGTTGAAGCTACGTTCCCGTAACGGGGTGCAGGCGGAATATAATTGGGGACGTTTTGCATTAAATTTGCTCGGACCCTTCCATCTGGTATCGCTGCATACGACGGCGTCGGTTGTGCGATAGAAGCAGCCGTGTAGTAGGGAATATTTCCGTACATTACTGGCATCAGACCACTGGACCCAATAGAAACAAAGGATGCTATACCAGGTTCGGCAAAAACAGTCGAATTTTGCATAGAGACAGTACTAACAGGAAAAGGAATTGAACCTGCATTTATTGTTTGAACCTTTTGCATATCGGGAATAACCTTCTTCGAAACAACTGTCACAGGAACGTTTCCACTTGTTCGTCCCAACTCAGCGATCGCTATGGGTGGTCCTTGTATACCTACCCGATCAGAAAACCATATCAAAAAATATATCAAAATTATTGCTCGATTTGATATTTATATCATATGATCATATAATTTTGATATATGTCGCTTGGAACAAATTATAAAAAAATTAAATTATATCATGTTTTGATTTTTCAATAATGATATCATATAATATATCATATTTATATCAACCATATTGTCTTTTCAACATAGTAAGAACAACAAAATAATATCTTTCCAAGACAGTTTTACGAAGCTCTAATGATGCCATTACAGATGAATCCTCCCAAGTACTGGCTCCAAATCGCATTACTGGTAGTCTTGTCTTGTCATAGGTTGGAATGTAAATTTATAAGAGAATGTACATTTGTAAAGTTACTCGCTGATTACAGAACACAACAGAGAAAATGTTCCGCTGTAGGCCCACGAAGCAGCAAGTAGCTTTAGAGATTTGATTAGACCGGTTTCGGCATACGACAAGCCAAAAGAGCAGCACTCTGTAAACCCTGAAGAGGAATGGAAGCTAAATGTATATAAATTGCAGGCAAGCTATTAAAGAAGAGTATAAAAGACTGGTACATGCGAAAGAATAGGAATAAGCATTTAGAATATACTAAGGATGTAAAGCGCAAAACAGGAACGCCCCAGAAAAAAATTAATAAATTATAAAAGTACGCTGAACTAACTGCGAGTTCTAAGTTAGAACAACTTTCAACAAGTAGCTGCGACGGTAATAGTAATAATCAAATTAGTAACACAGCGAAATTAAATGCAAATTGTACTAATGAGAATTATTTTGAACAAGAAATTATTTGATTTATTAATTAAAAACAGAAAAAAAATATTTGGATTTATGTGATACAATTCTGATATTTTCAGATATATTTACTGTCCTTAATTAGATATTAACTATCTTAAATATCCGTTTGTGTGATATAATTATTATATCAAACCAAGACTCAACAAAAAGACTTTATATCAAAATAGACTGAGATATAATAAGATATAACCGATGCATTTTCTTGGTATAAAAACTTGATATTTTAATAACTATCCAGCTATATTTTATAGCAAACAAAGATATATATTTTTCCATGATATAATATCTTATTTTGATATAATTTTGATGTTGATTTCTGATCGGGTACTGGGTTAGTTGAAGCTACATTCCCGTAAGAGGCGGCAGTAGGAATATTATTGAATCCATTTTGTATTGAATTTACTTGCTCCCATCCATCTGGTGCCGCTGCATACGTTGGCGTTGGTTGTGAGATAGGGGCCGCCGCGTAGTAGGGTACATTTCCGTACACTATTGGCATCAAACCACTTGACCCGATGGGAACTTGAGATACTATACCAGGCTGGGGTACTGTCACAGGAACGGTTGCACTTTCGGGTTGTGTGGCAGCCATCTGCCCAGATAGCAATTGTTCGTAGGATTTTGCTAATGTTGATACATTTCCCGCAGCGGATGCGGATGGGCGCGATACATTCATATTTGATGAACCAGGAGCATGAAGTGAATTAATCGACATGGGTACAGGTTGTAGTTTCAACTCTTTAGCAGCAACCGACGATAGCATAGGTTCACTGACTGTGTGAACCGACAAGGTAGCCTGTTTTACCGATGGCGTTAGCTTCGACTGAGCATCTTCATCGGGCTTTGCTCCTTTCAACCAGTTCTCCAACTGATTGCGCCTACTTCTCACGCTTACGCCACTTCGCTTACTTCTTGAGCTCAAACCACTCCGTTTATCAGATAAACCCTTTTCCTCCTCTAGCCGCATCAACAAGTTGTATCTCTGCTCCAAATACGCCTGCTCTTCATCTAGCTGCTTCAACTTAGCTTCCTCTTCTAGCTTCTTCACTTTCAGTTCCTCTTCCGCCCGGAGTTTGCTAAGTTTTCTTTGCTCCTCCAGATGCTGCAAACTAAGCTGTAATCTTTGCGACGTTCGACTACTTGTACTTACGGACGATTCGTTGAACGACAATCCCGAGCGCGATGTATTGTCATTGCCATCCCAGTCTGCTAGACAAGCTCGGCACTTCCAGCTTTTATCCGCGATAGATTCATTGACGCCCGCGCATTGAAAATGCTCCCATTCCTCGCACACATCGCAACAGACCCAGTTTTCATCACCTTCCTTTTGTTTACACGTTTTGCACGGTTTATCCATATCAACCGTGTTTGTGACGTTTTTGCCTTTCGTTGGCATAGTCGAATAATCAATTTTATTTCCCTACAACAAAGGGTTACATGCGCTGCCCACTGCAGGAATTTCGAACAGCCCTTACTGGTGTCTACGGAGTTCTTCTTTAAATATGAGCAGTTCTTGGAGTTTGTTGGCCCTCGCAATCAAACCGGTGATCCACTCGTTTGTCCGGTTTACTCACACTTAGAGATTGATTCCTTCTTTTAAACATGAGCATCTCTTTTCCCACAATTAGGGGTTGATTGCTTCTTTCAAACATGACAAATCCTTGGATCTGCATGCCAAATAAGTCTGCAAAGAAACTACTGATCCACTCGTCTGCCCGGTATACTCAAACATAAGGGTTGATTCCATCTTTCAAAACAAGAGCAATTTCTTGAATCTATATACCAAATTAAGGTATTCCAATGGCACTCGAAGAATTGAGGAAAAGTTGTCCAAAACCTCTCGACGATTTTTTGGATTACATTAGTAAAAATTGTATTTTTGGTAGGAAGGAAACTAATCAAAAAGTTTCTCGATAACCCTTCTTTGCCCCCCGCTCCATGGTCAGTTTTCGAAAATTTAACGACAAAGTTTCCTAGAACCACCAATAATGTGGAAGACGAGCACAATAAATGGAACGGTTTGTTAAGCTGTGGAAATTCTATGGTGTGTTGAAGCAGTTGCAGCTTGAAGAGAAAAACCGATTTAATCCACCTAGCAGTGAGATGAGACATTTCTTACACATTTCACTATTGGATTAGTTTGCAGAACTCACGAGAAGTAGGTGGGATGAAAACAGTTTCTAGTCTTGCACGAATAAAATCTCGAATAAACTGAATAAATTATAAAAATCAACAAAACGACCGAAATAAAAAAGTAAAGCAAAAAATGAAATAATAGGTTTAATAGGGTAAATTCATAAAATGAGTAGAAAAATTAATGTAAATCAAAATTATAAAACACACGAATCAAATTAAATTGGGTTATTAAATAAAAATTAAGATTATATTTAGAAATAGTTGTAAGATTAATAGAATAAATTGACTCATACTAACAAATTGAAAGAAATAAAACGAATGACTGAACATGAAATGCATAAAATTAAAGATATGAATCAAATAAATCAAATGAATCAAATAAAACGAATGACTGACCATGAAATGCATAAAATTAAAGATATGAATCAAATGAATTAAATAAATCAAATGAATCAAATGAATCAAATGAATCAAATGAATCAAATGAATCAAATGAATCAAATGAATCAAATGAATCAAATGAATCAAATGAATCAAATGAATCAAATGAATCAAATGAATCAAATGAATCATATGAATCGAATGAATCAAATGAATTAAACGAATCAAATTGATTTAATTCATCCAGTGAAAACAATGAATCAAATTAATGAAATGGATCAAATGAATAAAAAGAATGGATGAGCAAAATGAATAAAGTAAAAAATAATTGAAATGCATAAATGAAACAAACGAATCAAATAAACAAAATGAGCTGAAGTGAAAAAATGAATAAAAAGAAGAAAATGATCAGAATAAAATGCATTGATTTAAATGAAAAATTAAACAACTGTAAAAGGTTATAAATTAATATAAAGAAATAAATTGAATCAAATAAATTATTTGGATGAAATGATTAAAACTGAAAAAGTAGTCAGATTATTAAAATGAAGAAACTGAACAAAATGAATAAACTGGAAAAAATGAATAAAATGTATACCATGAAAACAAGGAATAAAATAAGTTAAATGAATGATATGAGTAAAATTCACAAAAAGAATAAACTGATCAGAGTGAATCCAAAGAATGAAACGAATAAAACAAGTAAAATGAACGCAGATGAACAAAACGAATAAAAAGATACTGAATGAAATAATTAAAATGAAATGGTTATATATTTGAAGCTAAAAACATTTTTGAATAAAGAAAATGAATAAACGGGATTGTACGAATTTGAGAGCCATTGCATCAGCAAGTTTTTGTATTGTTTTTGAAAATCCAATATTCTGAGAAAAGGCTTATAAATATGCAATGGACTTTCTAGGGCTTCCATCTTTTTTTGGTTTTATTCTTTTTGTTTTCATGCTTCTTTACTCGACGGCGTCGTTTCAAGATTATCTGGTGTTTCTACTTTATTGTTGGACCTTAATTAGTTATCAGGAACCTGGAACGTTCAATTTGCTTTGGAATTCGAAGTTTACTTTTTGGTCACATATTCCCGGAAAAAAGATTTATGTACAGAATAGAATTTACTGGTGCAGTATTTTAACGCGCAATTGAATATAGTTAAGTGAGACAAGGTCACATGTGCTTTCAAGCCCCTTGAACAGAGAACGACAGGGAGAATGCGATTCGTGAATGAGACAGGTAGAGTCAGTTGATTGCAATGCAGTCTCTTTCCATTTCATTCATGAAAGCAATAATCATATTGTTTCGTTCGGAATTCTTGTGCAGGAAATATGGATAAATAAGTCCTACACAGACCAATACTGTGAAAAAGAAATGGTTCAAACTACTTAGTATATCCAGATACGGACGACGATAAGTTAGAAGACACATTGTAGTTGCATCCCCCATCGAGAGTGGGTACTTTGGGAGACTTCTTTTCCTGGATCTAATTTGTGGATATTTTTGGTCTTTGATCCGTTATTTATCATGAAAGTTCGTACCAATACAACGAATGTGCAGCTGACACAACTCATGGTTCATTCTCCTGCGCCACGTTCCATCTGCACGCCAGCATAGATGGTACGCAACACCTTTCGTTCGAAAACTCCAAGGGCGCGTTGGTCCTCCACGAACATAGTCCAGGTCTCGTAGCCGTAGAGGACCACCGATCTAATCAGCGTCTTGAGAATAATCAACTTCGTGCGGCGGCGAATTTTGTTCGACCGGAGTGTCCTCTGGAGTCCAAAGTAGGCACGATTTCCCGCTAAGATCCGTCTCTGGATTTCTCTGCTGTTATCATTGTCGTCGGTTACCAGTGACCCAATTACATGAATTCGTCGACCATCTCGATTTCGTCACCATCAATCCGAACTCGGGTGGGAGGTTCACATTGTCGTCTTTAGAACCTCTTCCCCTCATGTATTTTGTCTTCGAAACGTTGATGGCAAGTCCAATCCTACTGGCTGCAGCTTTCAGTCTTTGAGCATATATTTCATTCAAAATTCAATAGAGATACGAATAGTTTACATATCGCAAGTGGAATGTCTCTTTTGAAAATTTTCATCGTCAAACTGTCATATTACCCAGTTAAGCCAAATATTTTTCTGATATAGCCATGAATTTCCTTAATTATAGTGTAGAAACAGGCTTTGAATACAATTGAATTAAAGTTGAGTTGATGTAGCAGCACACAAAAAATAGTTTTGTTTTCTCAAACCTTCGCAATTACATTTAATATTTCAGATTGGCAGAAGATCTTATCACACAACTTAGAAATGGATACAGAAATAGCTAGATAGATGCAATAGAAGAGAGACAGAGAGAGAGAGAGAGAGAGAGAGAGAGAGAGGTGGGGGCGTGTGAGGAATTGAAAATGATGGTTAATGCAGTGACATTATTTTTATAGGTATATTATTATGATATATTGATTTCTTACATTCTTAACCTCAAATCCAACTGAAATCAGCACACAACCATCTTACGCTAAACCACTAACAGCTGCAAAACCAACATCTCCGGTTCAAGCACCAACAACCAGTAACAACAACAACGAAACGAATGCCGAAAAATACGAACATACAATAACGACCGATAAGAGTAAGACACAAACTGGAACATCTGACCGCGAGCAGCAGGAAAGTAGTACGGATGCGGACATGGACATGAACGACAACGCGAAAGAAGACAAACGGATCGAACCTCAAATTGCAGTGGACAACACTGGCAATATTTCGCACCCTAAAAAAAGGATCTCAACACGCAGCAGAAAGCTGCGCCTGAAAGAGACCAAAAATTTTACATATCTGTTTTTTTATTTATTGTAAAAAAACAAACACTCGGCCTCGTCGAGCTACCGCATTTGGGCCTAAATCAATTTAATAATTATAAAAAAATAATTCTTATCATAAATAATGTAAGTAGTAATTTTTGCGCCTAAATATTACATGTCATTCATTTTACAGCAATAAGCGTGTAAAAAATACATTGAAGTGCATTGGTTTTCCGTTTTAAGAAACTGTAATTTTAAATCCACGTGTAGAATTATAATAAAATTCGTTGAAGAAAGCACGACAAGTCGTGTGGATTTTTCTGTGTGGGTTTCGCGGACGACATGTAACTAACGGTGATTGGTGAGACATTTGAAGAAGTGGAGTTGTCGGTGACGGAGACAATAGACGCGAACGAGAGCTGGATGTACGGAGTCAAGCTGTAAATAACCCACCACAAGCAGCGTCAAAGCGATTCAGCGGATTCAGATCGACGTTGGAGGGCAGAATTTTGAGTGATAACCGACGACCGGTTGACCACGTCGACTACGTCTGTGAAAAGTTGGCGAAGACAACGAGAATCATGCCAAATGTCGGCTACCGAGACGAGACGTATGCTATCTACTGTTTCGTCATCGATACTTCGATATGAGGTTCCTGCCTGGGGTGCTGCGCTGAAAACCAAGCGGAATCGTGAAAAGCTGAACCGGAGATTCCGGCCGATGCCCGTACGAGTCGCGAGTGGTTACAACACAATATCGTCGGAGGTAGTATGCGTTATCACCGGCATGATCCCGAAAATGCATCACTATGGCTGAGGACTAATCCCAAATGTGACAGCTTGGGTGCATAGGCAACATGGAGATGTGAACTTACATTTGATGCAAATTTTGTATGGGAACGGATGCTTCCGGAAGTACTTACACCGGTTTGGACATGCTTCGGCACTCCTTTGTCCGGAGTGTGTAAACGTGCAAAGACACAGGAACACGTGGTCTAGGTTCGGAGAAGTTTTCGTAGGGTGTGATAGTTGACAGTATCGTTGAAGAGATGTGCCACGACGAGCATACCTGGGACGCTGTCAATAGAGTGGTTACGACCAGTTGAGTAGTACGCAACGTAGAACCGGGTTCGAGTCATCTGGGCGCCAGTGATACGGACGTCAGACTTAACCGGAATCGCCGGACCGACCTTAACACCCTACCGGATAGCTCGTGAGTAGGGTAGATGCACAGCCGGGGATCAGACCGCGTCGAATAGCTAGCAATGGATCATTGGGGCGCCAATGAACCGGAAGCTACGCTCCACCCGGAATCGCTGGATGGACCTTAGCACCCTCTGGCTGGTCCGTAGAGTAGGCTAGGTCCATCGCTGGAGCTACATCGAGTAGATCGGAACAAAGCGGGGAGCTAATTGACTCACGGAAACGAACATCGGCATCGGGAGAAATCTACCGCTCGGTATCGGGAGAACCTGTCTCGCCTAGGAATTCTCCTTCGGAGTAGGCCAGATCCATCGTTGGGGACTGGACCGAGTAGTTTGCGAACAAGTCGGGAGCTGAACGAGTAAGTGGTGCTGAATGGTACGGGAAGAAAGTTTCGGTGCAGAGTGGCACAAGGGAGCCGAAGGGCTAGGTAAATTAGACACTCTGAAGTTTGCTGCCCAGATTGTCTTCGTAGGGGAAGAGCATAAAGTTTCGACCTCCTGCTAGCTTTCCGACTACCATTTAGAAATTGCCAGTCTGTGTTGATGGTGAAGAACACACCACCGTCAAGGAGTAGTGCTGTAACCCTACTGAAGGAACTAACTGCTAAGTAGTGGAATTAGAGTGGGTGTTATGCTCATAAAAACCCCCTCCCCGAAGTAATGCCGTAAGGTAGTGCCGGGGAGGATTCAGGTTTTAGGCAAGAGTAGTGGTTTTTGACGAGTCGGGTGGCAACACAAACCAGCTCCCTGAGACGTTACAGTTTAATATATTTTTTTCCTGCAGCCTCAGGGCTTTTTGGAAGTTTTTTGCTATCCTCTAAAAACAAAAAACACACACAGTCGATTGGTATATGAGACTCGGCCAAATAACAAATCGGAATTGAAAATAAGAAAATTTTCTGAACTATATATGAAGATATAATAGCTCATTGAGTTAAAACTATCAGCAATAGTCTAGAAATGTCTCGCTCATATACATACTAATTTCATAATAAATCCAGTGAAGATAAATTTTCTGTATTGTATTGTGAAGATATTTTTGTTCCTTACATGCGAAACTATCAACGGTCTTCTAGAAATGTTTCGCTCACATACAAATAATTTAAGGTTATATCATTCATGGTTATTCACGATAGATTTAAATTCTTCCACATAATTGTAATTTTCAGTGTTTTGTAGTACTTGCACCGACTTTTTAGTCGTAGAAAATTCAACTTTGGTCGCATCTAAATGCAGTAGTAGTAATACAGTAGTCTAGATAGCCCAAAAAATAGTAGTTTGCAATATTTTCTAAACTGCTAAGATGTAACGAGATGGAAATTTCGCTTTCGAGGTCTGGTTATTAGAGTGTTGAAATGATGATTGACATGATCCTATATCACGCCTCTTGGTTTAGAACCGAGCATATGAGCATAAGGTGTAATGTTTCTTCCTTCGAACCTCTTGCTCTCGTGTACAAATTTATTACCATTTATTACCGTATTTTTTCCGAAGATATTAAACATTAGATAGTCCTTCCTGAGTTTCAAAAGAACTTGATAGTGTCCCTGATACTCGGACGTAACACATCACTCGATCCATAGTCGATTTGATCAAATATGTCGGTTTAGCTAGAAACCCAT
The DNA here is from genome assembly GCF_030247195.1 of Topomyia yanbarensis. Lineage (NCBI taxonomy): Eukaryota > Metazoa > Arthropoda > Insecta > Diptera > Culicidae > Topomyia > Topomyia yanbarensis. Next base: position 99,935,500 of record NC_080670.1, on the reverse strand, counting down.
ATTCGTGTATTAGATCCCATAGGTGATCTCAATCGATTGTATCATATGCGGCTTTGAAATCTATAAACAGGTGGCACGTTGTAATTGCAACATTTTTGAAAGACTAGTCGAAATGAAAATATTTCGTTTGTTGTGATGCATGCCCCAGTAAAACCTGCTCTGAATTCCTCATTTTTCTCTATGGGCAGCGGTAAACACTTTGTAGGTGGCATTCAGCAATATGATTGACTGGTACTTGCAACAATCACCTTTGTTATAGACGGGACATGTGTACTACTCCCTCATTATTTTATATGAAGAGTAAACTGAACGAATTTCTATTCGAAAGGTTCAAGCCAACAATAAGAACGTAGGGAAACGTATATCTGCAAAAACAAACACGGACATTTAAAAACTACAGCCATTTTCAAAATCTCTCTCGATTTAGCAGAAGCTTTTACTAGATCGAACAATCGACTAATGATACATATGCATACTATGCTGAAGTATGCTATCCAAAATGTGATTTTGTGTAAAGGTTTGGGAGAAAAGTTCTTCATTCAAACATAGAATGAAGAATTTTGCTCCCAAACATTTACGGAAAATCACTTATAATTCTCACAAGCTGACATCAGCAGCCTGGTAAATATAAACATTTGAATTGTGCGTTTATTTCCCCGGCAAGCAGTTTATCGTCTATTTATTCTTCATTAGTGGGAGGGTAACCAAATTTTCACCTCTCAAGAACTTGCGAAAAGCTACTGACAATGCAGTATGGAAGCTCCACCTCAACGGCATCCCTTATTATTGAACGCCCAGGCAGTTTAGTAACTATAATAACATATCGAAAAGAATGAAATATTCAAACAAACAGTCAGACTATAGAAATCATCAATGGGGAAACACGTGGCTGCAACCATGCGGTAGCATGCGGCTAACCGACATTTGTGATTTCTTACCTGTTTCACCATTGTGCTATATGATCGGTGTAAAGTCAGACCGGACTAAGTAGCAAAATCTCAAAAGAAGAGAAAATGAAAGGATTGAATCAAAAATTTCTTCTTCAGCTACATTTCATTTACGCCAGATTTGAAAAATATTATCATTAGCATGAATTATGAAATGAATCCATTGCGGATAATACCGTAAAGAATGCAAAGATTCAATCTTTGTACACGTTTTTCTCTGTATCAATGTAATATCGCTTAGTCCGATCTGGCACAAAACCGACATCTTGCATGCGCGTGCGCTTTGTATTCGTTTTCACTGAAGTTAGACTGGACATACGGCATTTGGTAGAAATGCGGCTGCAAATATGGGTATTTCATCAACTTTACTAAAATATGAATAACTCAAAAACGAAGCATCGTAGCTATGTAATGTAAGCGAACGAAAAATTCTACACAAAGCAAGCTACAATCCTATGCAATAATATGGGGTACTTTTGAATAAAATATCGGAGATATTTTGGTTCGAACTAGAAAATGATAGCCGTGAGTAATCAAAATTTTAAAATTTTAGTTATACCAAAAAATAGCTTAATTCCTTGCGCAACTTTACACGAGAGGGATTGTTGATATCTTTTACGTAAAAGTTTTAAAAATTCGAGAAAGCGCCGCAGCCGATCCTGTAACCTTTCGCCTTAATGTTAAATATCTCTTTTGATAATAGTCCGATTTCAACAATCTATAGCTTGTTCAAAAGGTATTTGTTAAAGCTGTCTAAAAACATATAAATTGTTAATCTATATTGTCAAATTCGGCAGATAATTCAAAAAAATTGCAAAAAAAACGCCATTTTTACGCAATCAAACATTCATATCTTGGAAACTACACATCAGAATCAAAAACAAATTAATAGCGTTCTGTTTTTTAGTTCTTTCATTTAAAATTGGTTTGGATAAGATCGGTTCAGCCATTGCTGAGAAACACGAATGAGAATTTGTCCGTTACATACACACACACACACACAGACATTGTCCCAAATCGTCGAGCTGAGTCGAGTGGCATATAAGACTCGGCCCTCCGGGCCTCGGAAGAAATCTTGAAAGTTTGAGCGAATTCTATACATTTCTTTTATAAGAAATGTAAATTGTTGTGATGTTCGTCTAGTGGGTTGTAACAATAAAACTGCACTTTATTTTCTTCTTACTGTTATTTATACCTTTCTTAATAGGAAACAGTCGAAATAAATAACACTTGCTAACCGAAAAGAGAGAACTGTTTCCGAATGTCAACACAACAGCATAAGGCTCACACAGTTATGTTATGCCCAAGATATACACATACTGCTAATGATGACGGTGGGATTGAAAATGTACATGGCTGCCATGCTGTTTAAAATTATACCAGGGCAGACACTGTGCTGTCTTTACACTGAACCGAACATAGCCAAGCCACCTTGAAAAACTAATTTTCAACAAAACTGCTTCTAACTGCTATAATAGATTGTTTACAAAGTAATTTAATTGAATCAGTTTGTTTCTTCTGTGACTGAATTGGTTTCTGCTCTAAGATTGAATTCATCCATCTCCGTTGTACATGGTAGCGGGCAAATTTTTGATACAGATCGCTTCAACGTACCAGATGAGGTGCGTAAAGTTGCAACGCGGGTGACGCCGTCGGGTCCAGGATGAATTTGTACGATGCGGGCCAACGGCCAACGCGCCTGCGGGAGCGATTCGTCTTTGATGATTACTACAGAACCTATGTCCAGATTGTACAAATGATGGTTGGTTGTATACTGCGACTGAAGCTGCTTCAAATACTCGTTCCTCCATCTATACCAAAATCTCTGCGAGTAGGCTTGGATACGCTGATATTAGCTAAGGCGATTAAGCGGTACGTTTCTGATGTCTGGTTGTGGCAGCGGACGGATCATGTTCTTGACGAGGAAGTGCGCTGGAGTCAGAGCTGACAGATCGTTGGGGTCATCTGATAACGGTGTGAGCGGGCGGGAATTCATACAGCCTTCGATAGTTGTTAGTACGGTGGTAAGTTCCTCATAGGAAAGTGACGAACCGCCCAATTGGCGAACCAGATGCGTTTTGGCCACCTTAACTGCTGCTTCCCACAGCCCACCGAAGTTTAGAGAACGGGGAGGAATTAGATGCCATTGAATACCGTCCTCAGCAAGCTGCCTGCAGATTCTGTCTTGGTCGAGTCCGGACTGAAGCATAAGGGTATAACTGATGTAACGCATTCTTGGCTCCGATGAAGTTGGTACCGTTATCAGAGTACATGTGGGACGGTTTGTTCCTTCGCCAGATGAAACGGTTGAGGGCCATTAGAAAGGTGTTCGTGGACAGATCGCCCACCAATTCTAAGTGTACTGCTTTCGTTGCGAGGCAAACGAATACAGCGACGTAACATTTCAGTGCTGCTGCTCTTCGGTGCGTTGGTTTCAAATAAAGAGGACCGCAATAATCAACACCGGTGTGGGTAAAAGCTTCATTTGCGGTAACTCTTCCAATTGGTAGTTGTCCTACGGGTTGTTGGATGGGACGGGGGTTGACTCTCTTGCACCTGAAACATTTACGGATGACATTTCGAACTGCTTTTCGTACATTGAGCGGCCAGAATTCATCACGAACAACGGCTAGCGTCATGACAATGCCCCCATGAATTATTTTACGATGGTGAAAGTTTATAAGCAGCTTGGTGAAAGGATGGAAACCAGGGATGACGATTTGATGCTTGACATCATAGGATTCGTCGGAAAGCCGTAGCCGGCCACCAACGCGAATTATTCCTTGTGTGTCCATGAACGGGTTAAGTAGACGAAGTTGGGATTTCGTGGACACACATACCTCCCGATGCAGCGATTTTAGTTCTTCGGGAAACAATTCTGCTTGCACCAATTTTACTAAACCGAATTTCGCCGCTTGTAGTTCTACCACGGAGAGTACTCGATCAGTTATTCTGTTATTCTTACTGCGAGCGTTTTGAACGAATCTTAGACAGTATCCGACGACATTCAGAAGACGTTGGTACGATGAAAATCTCAGGAACAAGGGATCGGGTGATTTCTGCTGGGCGACAAGGACGGTGACAGATTTCATCTCCATTTCTTCTGCAGGGGGTGGGATTTCAGATAACACTTGCTTCGGCCATTCCTGCTTCAGTTTTGATAACCAAATTGGTCCGCCTTTCCATTTTTCGCTTACTATCAATTGATCAGGTGATAGTCCGCGAGAAACCAAATCCGCAGCGTTGTCAGCACCAGCTACATGAAGCCAACTTCAACCGTGAGTATTTGACTGAATCTCCGAAACACGATTTGCGACGAATGTTTTCCAGGTTCGGGGAGGCGACTTGAGCCACTGCAGTACCACAGTTGAATCAGTCCAGAAAAAACATGCGTCGAACTTCATGTCTAAAGCTGTTACAATCTTGGTATACAAACGGGAACTGATCAGTGCAGCACACAACTCCAATCGAGGGATGGTTATTCGCTTTAACGGGGCAACTTTGGACTTTGAAGCCAACAGAATTGCTTTGACTCTACCATCTGATGTTTCCGAACGCACATAAATGCAAGCTCCATAAGCTGCTTCTGATGCATCTGCAAAACAGTGTAATTCGCTATGGCAGATACTGGATACAAATGCATAGCGGTCGATGCGAAGTTTACGTAGATCAGGCAGCTGCTCACAAAACTGGAACCATTGTTGTCGAAAGTCAGGGGTTACTTCGTCATCCCAATCCAGGGAAAGCAACCATAAATGCTGCAACAGTATTTTTGCTTGAACAATGACGGGAGCGATTAGACCCAAAGGGTCATACAGCTGAGCTATGATTGAAAGAACACTGCGTTTGGTTACGGATTCATCCCTCAGGATTACGGAAACGTCGAAACAGAACATGTCGGATGCTGGTTCCCAACTGATACCAAGTGTCTTTATTGTCTCCTCGGGTTCAAACTTTCGGGCTGTTTGTGTCCCAAGAAGCTCTTGCGGGAGGTCAGCCAAAACCTCTAATGAATTGGAACTCCACTTTCGAAGACAAAAGCCGCCCTTACTTAACAGAACGTTCAGTTCATTAGGAAGTTGGATTGCTTGCTCGACGGAGAATTCGCCGCAGATCAAATCGTCGACATACAAACATTTTTTCACTGCTTTGCAAGCATTGGCATACGGTGCGCCTTCATCATCTGCCAGCTGTTGCAATGCCCTTGTCGCCAAAAACGAGGATGGCGCGAGTCCGTAGGTAACGGTCGACAGTTCATAGGTGGTTACGGGTTGCGTGCTGTTGAATCTCCAGAAGATTCGTTGTAGACGACGGTCTTCGGGATGCATCGAAACTTGGCGGTACATTTTTACGATGTCTGCCACCAAGGCGATCGGAAATTTACGTTACCGCAGAATGTTGCTGAGCAGCTGATCTTGCACGACGGGTCCAACTAATAAGGCTACGTTCAGCGAATGTCCGATGCTTGTTTTCGCCGAACCATCGAAAACGACGCGCACCTTTGTGGTTGAACTTGAAGTTTTTACAACGGGATGGTGGGGAAGGTAGCAGGCGTCCGGACCATCCAGACCGTCTTCTGGGACGGCATTCATATGGCCCAATGCAATATACTCTGCCATGAACTCGTGGTATTGCTGCTTGAGGTCGTTGTCTTTCTCCAGCCTTTTCTCCAACCACTTGAATCGTCGTAGAGCGTTCACCTTCGAAGTTCCAAGCAGTTGCTGAAAATTAGGCTCCTTTGGTAGGTGCACAATATAACGTCCATCGGGATCACGTGAAATACTTTCACTGAAAAGGTTCTCAAACTGCTGTTCTGTGATAGAATAGTTGGACGTGCTGACTTCCTCTATGGCCCAAAAACGTTCTAGCAACTCATCGACAGGAGTAACTGTCGCCACATGACAAGCTACAGGGGGCTGACGGTTGTCTTCGTTGGTTACTAATTGCCCGGTGACTAGCCAACCGAACACAGTATCGACTAGCAGAGTATTATTGGCTAAACGGAATCGGCCTTCAAGCAGGAACGTGTAGAAGTGACCTGCTCCGATGATCATATCTACCTTTCGAGACACGTTAAACTCGGGATCAGCGAACTGCAGATTTTCGGGAATTTCCCACTTAGGGGCGACGAATGAAGATGGTGGTGTATCACTGGTAACCTTCTGCAACACAAGAAAATCTAGCACTTCCTTAAAGCGGGATACTCTGGAGCGGACCTCAGCACGAACTTGATACTTCGAATTGGTAATAGTACCATCTACACCTGCGATGGGAACGTTGACTACTTTTCGAGGAAGGTGCAGTTGCTGACATAGGCGCTCACTGATGGCATTCGGTTGTGAGACAGTATCCAACAGTGCTCGTGCAATATGCTCCTGACCATATGCATCGACTATCAATAAAACGACGGTCGACAAAATGACGCCTCCACTTCCCACTTTCACGGCTGCATTTGATGGGACGGGATCACAAGCGCGCGGGGAAATAACAGCTGAGATTATCTGAGATGTGCTGGGAGCGGGATTAGAACCGTTTGTACGATTGTCTGTAGAAGACTGATTCGCTGAGAATGGTCCGGGATGAATCATCGAATGATGACGCTTGTTACAGTGTTTACAATGGTATTTGGACCGACAGGCACGAGCGAAATGATCGCTACGAAAACAGTTACTGCAAAGTCCTTTATCAGCTACGACCTTCAAACGTCCTTTTAACATTGAATCCATTGAATACAGAACAATCCAAAATTGAATGCTTCTCTTTCTCACAAGCAGGGCATAACGGGAACGGTTTTTGCAAAGCTTCGGTCATGGCATTTGAATTCACACGAGTTTGAAACGGCTTCTTGTATCCGGAACTGTGGCTTGCAGATTTTTGATGGGCATGTTGCGGGCGGTTAATGAGAATAGTTTCCAGCACACGGGTCCTTTTCTGGAGGAATTCTACCATCTTGGTGTATGTGGGTTGTTCATCTGACGAGACTGATTCTTCCCAAGCATGCAGTGAAGCATCGTCCAATTTGTCTTCCAGTAGCTCCATCAAAATACAACTGAAATGTTCGACGGGTTCACCTAGTTGCTGTAACACCTTTGTATGACGCTGGAAATCATCCACTATCTTGTGCAGAGCATCGACGGAATTGTTGGGGATTTTCGGGTATTTAAGCAGCGCGCGAATATGCTTTTTCCGAAGAATAGACCTATTGGAGTAGCGTTTGACGAGTGTGTCCCAAGCTACGGAATAATTAGCAGCAGTGATTGTAATCGACTGGATCAAGTTTGCAGCTTCTCCCTTCAGTGCTGCACGAAGATAATGAAATTTCTGCACGCAGGAAATTTCTGTCGATGGAGACGAAAGTGTCGTGAAACGTCAGCCAATTGTTGAAATCTCCATCAAACTCTGGCAGTGTAATAGTCGGTAGTTTCACATTAGCCAAACCAGATGGGCCGGGATGGATTTCAGCAGTCGATGTATGAGCAATCGGAACGGGAACGGGTTGTGGCATCTTCGACAGTAAACCAGCTTTGATATGAAAGTACTGCTCTTCTACGGCTGCTCTGCATTCCAAGTAAGCGGTCACAAACTTTTCACTATGGTCGAATTCTTCATATTCCAATTGGATCATCTCGAAGGTCTCGATCAGCTTGTCCAAACGTTCGAGACGAAGGGGGACTTCGTGTTGATGCTGAACAGGATCAAAAATTTCCAAAAACTCGTTCATCCTCTTTAATGCTTCCACGACATTTCTCCGCTTCAACTTCTTTGCCTTCATTTTCCTCTCACTAGGCATTTTTGTTGCTTGCATCTCGGGAACAAATAAAACTCGTGCGACTGGTACCTCTTCCAAAAGAGGCCTTGTATTTTTATGTTTTTGCCTTTCTCATATAGAAAGGTTATGCAATCACTCTGAAAAACGTCAACCTAATCCCGGCCCGGAGGGCCGAGTGTCATATCCCATTCGACTCAGTTCGTCGAGATCGGAAAAAGTCTGTATGTGTGTGTGTATGTATGTGTGTGTATGTGTGTGTATGTGTGTGTGTATGTGTAAAATAATGTCACTCATTTTTCTCAGAGATGGCTGGACCGATTTGCTCAAACTTAGTCTCAAATGAAAGGTGCAACCTTCCCATCGGCTGCTATTGAATTTTGGATCGATCGGAATTCTGGTTCCGGAATTACGGGTTTCAGAGTGCGGCCACACAGAAATTTCTCATAAAAGCTATAGGAAAAATTAAAAATAGAATTTTTATTTTTGATGCTAAATGTATTCAAGGTGCATGTATGTGTATGTATGTGTGTGTATGTGTGTATATGTGTGTGTGTATGTGTGTGTATGTGCGTATGTGTCAAATAATGTCACTCATTTTTCTCAGAGATGGCTGGACCGATTTGCCCAAACTTAGTCTCAAATGAAAGGTGCAACCTTCCCATCGGCTGCTATTGAATTTTGGATCGATCGGAATTCTGGTTCCGGAATTACGGGTTTCAGAGTGCGGCCACACAGAAATTTCTCATAAAAACTATAGGAAAAATTAAAAATAGAATTTTTATTTTTGATGCTAAATGTATTCAAGGTGCATAAAACGTCGAGATTTGATGCAAACACGAAAAAAATTTGACGAAGATTCACTTTTTTTGGATTTTGCACATTTTTGCCTGTCTCATATAGAAAGGTTATGCAATCACTCTGAAAAACGTCAACCTAATCCCGGCCCGGAGGGCCGAGTGTCATATACCATTCGACTCAGTTCGTCGAGATCGGAAAAAGTCTGTATGTGTGTGTATGTATGTGTGTGTATGTGTGTATATGTGTGTGTATGTGTGTGTATGTGCGTATGTGTCAAATAATGTTACTCATTTTTCTCAGAGATGGCTGGACCGATTTGCCCAAACTTAGTCTCAAATGAAAGGTGCAACCTTCCCATCGGCTGCTATTGAATTTTGGATCGATCGGAATTCTGGTTCCGGAATTACGGGTTTCAGAGTGCGGCCACACAGAAATTTCTCATAAAAACCTATAGGAAAAATTAAAAATAGAATTTTTATTTTTGATGCTAAATGTATTCAAGGTGCATAAAACGTCGAGATTTGATGCAAACACGAAAAAATTTGACGTAGATTCACTTTTTTGGATTTTGCACATTTTTGCCTTTCTCATATAGAAAGGTTATGCAATCACTCTGAAAAACGTCAACCTAATCCCGGCCCGGAGGGCCGAGTGTCATATCCCATTCGACTCAGTTCGTCGAGATCGGAAAAAGTCTGTATGTGTGTGTGTATGTATGTGTGTATGTGTGTGTGTGTATGTGTGTGTGTATGTGTGTGTGTATGTATGTGCGTATGTGTCAAATAATGTCACTCATTTTTCTCAGAGATGGCTGGACCGATTTGCCCAAACTTAGTCTCAAATGAAAGGTGCAACCTTCCCATCGGCTGCTATTGAATTTTGGATCGATCGGAATTCTGGTTCCGGAATTACGGGTTTCAGAGTGCGGCCACACAGAAATTTCTCATAAAAACTATAGGAAAAATTAAAAATAGAATTTTTATTTTTGATGCTAAATGTATTCAAGGTGCATAAAACGTGGAGATTTGATGCAAACACGAAAAAAATTTGACGAAGATTAACTTTTTTGGATTTTGCACATTTTTGCCTTTCTCATATAGAAAGGTTATGCAATCACTCTGAAAAACGTCAACCTAATCCCGGCCCGGAGGGCCGAGTGTCATATCCCATTCGACTCAGTTCGTCGAGATCGGAAAAAGTCTGTATGTGTGTGTATGTGTGTATGTATGTGTGTGTATGTGTGTGTATGTGTATGTGTATGTGCGTATGTGTCAAATAATGTCACTCATTTTTCTCAGAGATGGCTGGACCGATTTGCCCAAACTTAGTCTCAAATGAAAGGTGCAACCTTCCCATCGGCTGCTATTGAATTTTGGATCGATCGGAATTCTGGTTCCGGAATTACGGGTTTCAGAGTGCGGCCACACAGAAATTTCTCAAAAAAAACTATAGGAAAAATTAAAAATAGAATTTTTATTTTTGATGCTAAATGTATTCAAGGTGCATAAAACGTCGAGATTTGATGCAAACACGAAAAAAATTTGACGAAGATTCACTTTTTTGGATTTTGCACATTTTTTCCTTTCTCATATAGAAAGGTTATGCAATCACTCTGAAAAACGTCAACCTAATCCCGGCCCGGAGGGCCGAGTGTCATATTCCATTCGACTCAGTTCGTCGAGATCGAAAAAAGTCTGTATGTGTGTGTGTGTATGTGTGTGTATGTATGTGCGTATGTGTCAAATAATGTCACTCATTTTTCTCAGAGATGGCTGGACCGATTTGCCCAAACTTAGTCTCAAATGAAAGGTGCAACCTTCCCACCGGCTGCTATTGAATTTTGGATCGATCGGAATTCTGGTTCCGGAATTACGGGTTTCAGAGTGCGGCCACACAGAAATTTCTCATAAAAACTATAGGAAAAATTAAAAATAGAATTTTTATTTTTGATGCTAAATGTATTCAAGGTGCATAAAACGTCGAGATTTGATGCAAACACGAAAAAAATTTGACGAAGATTCACTTTTTTGGATTTTGCACATTTTTGCCTTTCTCATATAGAAAGGTTATGCAATCACTCTGAAAAACGTCAACCTAATCCCGGCCCGGAGGGCCGAGTGTCATATCCCATTCGACTCAGTTCGTCGAGATCGGAAAAAGTCCGTATGTGTGTGTGTATGTATGTGTGTGTATGTGTGTATGTGTGTGTGTATGTGCGTATGTGTCAAATAATGTCACTCATTTTTCTCAGAGATGGCTGGACCGATTTGCCCAAACTTAGTCTCAAATGAAAGGTGCAACCTTCCCATCGGCTGCTATTGAATTTTGGATCGATCGGAATTCTGGTTCCGGAATTACGGGTTTCAGAGTGCGGCCACACAGAAATTTCTCATAAAAACTATAGGAAAAATTAAAAATAGAATTTTTATTTTTGATGCTAAATGTATTCAAGGTGCATAAAACGTCGAGATTTGATGCAAACACGAAAAAAATTTGACGAAGATTCACTTTTTTGGATTTTGCACATTTTTGCCTTTCTCATATAGAAAGGTTATGCAATCACTCTGAAAAACGTCAACCTAATCCCGGCCCGGAAGGCCGAGTGTCATATCCCATTCGACTCAGTTCGTCGAGATCGGAAAAAAATCTGTATGTGTGTGTGTATGTGTGTATGTATGTGTGTATGTGTGTGTGTATGTATGTGTCAAATAATGTCACTCATTTTTCTCAGAGATGGCTGGACCGATTTGCCCAAACTTAGTCTCAAATGAAAGGTGCAACCTTCCCATCGGCTGCTATTGAATTTTGGATCGATCGGAATTCTGGTTCCGGAATTACGGGTTTCAGAGTGCGGCCACACAGAAATTTCTCATAAAAACTATAGGAAAAATTAAAAATAGAATTTTTATTTTTGATGCTAAATGTATTCAAGGTGCATAAAACGTCGAGATTTGATGCAAACACGAAAAAAATTTGACGAAGATTCACTTTTTTGGATTTTGCACATTTTTGCCTTTCTCATATAGAAAGGTTATGCAATCACTCTGAAAAACGTCAACCTAATCCCGGCCCGGAGGGCCGAGTGTCATATCCCATTCGACTCAGTTCGTCGAGATCGGAAAAGTCTGTATGTGTGTGTGTATGTATGTGTGTGTATGTGTGTGTATGTGCGTGTATGTGTGTGTGTGTATGTGCGTATGTGTCAAATAATGTCACTCATTTTTCTCAGAGATGGCTGGACCGATTTGCCCAAACTTAGTCTCAAATGAAAGGTGCAACCTTCCCATCGGCTGCTATTGAATTTTGGATCGATCGGAATTCTGGTTCCGGAATTACGGGTTTCAGAGTGCGGCCACACAGAAATTTCTCATAAAAACTATAGGAAAAATTAAAAATAGAATTTTTGTTTTTGATGCTAAATGTATTCCAGGTGCATAAAACGTCGAGATTTGATGCAAACACGAAAAAAATTTGACGAAGATTCACTTTTTTGGATTTTGCACATTTTTGCCTTTCTCATATAGAAAGGTTATGCAATCACTCTGAAAAACGTCAACCTAATCCCGGCCAGGGCCAAATTTTTTTTTCGACTCGCATAAGGTTTCTGGATTTTAACAGGGGCGTAGTTGATGGTTTACGGAGAGGGGTTACACCCCCCCTCTACTGTTCACTCCTCTCCTTTAAAAATCTCCTTAAATCACCCCTCAGACCACCACCTCATAGCCCTCCCTTTCAACCCCATCATCTTTAAACCACCACTATATTACAAAGCATACCAATTTAAGCTGGGGAGTCGTTCGTTCATGGGACTTTCGCCCTCCTCACATACCCATCCCGGCATGACAAAATGAGTTAGCAAGCAGATAACATTGATCTAATGCTGATTAGGCTAATGGAGTATGATATTTTTTTGTTTCAAGTGTTTCACCGTCGACACGTAGCTCATCAAGTTCGTGGCTGGCATGCCATTGTGTATAAGTGCAAAGTGTACTAAGAATGTAATGGACATTTCCACAATTATGTTGAACATAAAAAGCCTCAGTGCTATAGTTTAGAGAAATGAGAAAGGCACAATTGCACCGCTAGGTGGATTAAAACAGGTTTTTATATTTTTATTTTGTTTGAGGTTTTGTCAACTCAATCTGCCTTTCGATGAATGTGTAACGGGACGGGCAGTACAGAAATCCTGGTCACGGCACCAAAATGTTGGGGTAGGATTTCTGTTTGGGACGGGATTACCTTCTTATTTTGCAGATCTCGTTTTCGGGAACAGCGAATCATCGGCGGGACGGGAGCACTCAACTTTCTTCTGCCTTTAGCAGCCTATTTATTTCAGGAACAGCGGATCATCGACAGTAGCAATCACTGAGTAAGTAACCTTTCTTCTTTCAGGAGCAGCGGTCAATGACGGGACGGGAGTAACCAACTTTCATCGTTTAGCAGCGCTTTTTTTTTCAGGAATAACGGATCATCAACGGGAGCAGCAAACAGGTAAGTAAAATTACGGTCTTCCAGAGCGGCACGGCACGGGTAGGTAAGCGGTATAGGGCGATAAATATCACTACAAATTTATCTTTTGGGGATTTCTGCACTTAGTTCGATTCACTACGTTAATAGTAACTTGATTGAATCTCTCAAATTAGTTTATTATATATGGGTTTCAAACTAAACTGTACAAAAAAAACGTTGTGATGTTCATCTAGTGGGTTGTAACTATAAAACTGCACTTTATTTTCTTCTTACTGTTATTTATACCTTTCTTAATAGGAAACAGTCGAAATAAATAACACTTGCTAACCGAAAAGAGAGAACTGTTTCCGAATGTCAACACAACAGCATAAGGCTCACACAGTTATGTTATGCCCAAGATATACACATACTGCTAATGATGACGGTGGGATTGAAAATGTACATGGCTGCCATGCTGTCTAAAATTATACCAGGGCAGACACTGTGCTGTCTTTACACTGAACCGAACAATGAAAATATCACCTGCCTCGGGATGGACTACCGCACCGAATTTACTCTACTGAGACGAGGCAGAATGAATTAAGTGTGCGTGTGATAGCGTCGTTGGTTCTACATATACCTGTTTGCGTATTCTAAACGCACGCATCACATGCATCGAATGACCCGAGGGGCTATTCGATATCTTTTTCCTATTGTTGTAATTAAGTAATCCACTCGCATAGCGTTTTAAATTCTTAATTTAAGATATACTATCTGTTGTACTTATCGTTTCGTATGCACTGTATGTAGTCCGTTGTTGCCGCTGATAACCTAGTTCGATAGCTACTGAGTGTGAAATGCGTAGTTCAATCTTTAGATTCCGCATCCAGTAATACCAAAAATCCGTTCAAGTGCCCCCAAGACACGTTTTAGCTTGTCGGTCTTGCGCTGCTCTCCTACATTTTATGGCATTTTATAAAAATTGTTTCAACACTATATGGCTGTGCTTCGGCCGTATTCCACTTTTGACCACAATAAGAGAATGAAATAAACAACCAAACGCGCTCAAGAGCCACTACAACATTAGAAAAAACAATTGAACAACGGGGTACGGACTCCCAAACGGCTTGACCGATTGCCGTAAAAATTTATACATAGTAGACATTTCTTGTGGAACGTGTTTGTGTGCTATTGGTTGCGGATTATCTGCCCGCCAGATGGTGCCTTGGAACAAATTGTACTTTCCTCCTATTTCGTTGAAAGTCGCAGCAGCGCGCAAGGGTATTCGCTAGTTTTGAATATTTGCATTTCTGTTGTCTCAATAATTGGAATAATTTACTTGAATATAATCTGTTGTGCAGAATAAATGATAATTAGTTTAAATTATATACAATGAACCAACATCCATAGTATACTGCATTGGTCCGGGTCTGTGTTGAATGCTGAAAGCAAAACAATTCTATCTGCAAGTCACATGCGCCGTTGGGCTGCTAGATTCTAGGGAGTACCAGAATCATGGAGTTCAAATCTCTAAGCGTAAAGATTTCTAGACTAAAGTTCACCGTCAAACCCACGGCATTAATGTCAATATTGGGATAAAAACGAAAATTTCAACGAATTGATGCTTTTTCAAAGTAATTTTTTCAAGAACAAACCTCAGTTATATAAATTCATTGTTGGGAGAAACAGCCAAAAACTGATTTTAAGGAACCCCTACCAACACATAGATACACATGCTCGTACAAACATATAGATAAATAGTACCCTTAATTCAGTTACTCCAGCTTAACCGTTACACAAGGTTGCGAAAGAAAAATATTTTTAAAATCTCGACAAACATATGATTACGGCCTAAAAGCCAACTGTCAAAATCCACTTTGAATGGAAATTCCGGACAAACCGTTACTAATTGAATACAGTTCAAAACAGTTTATGAAAGAAAAAATATTTTTCTTTCAATTACTATAGGGGAATTGTGGGAAAAACCGACACTGTGGGTAAAACCGACACCCCACAACATTTCCTAGAAATCAAATTTTTATTGATTTCATAATGATACATTATTATTAGTACGTTTATTTAGAGCATTTGAAGAAAAATTGGATTTATGTTGGTACGCCGAATGTAATAAAAATAAACAAAACATACGACAGCAGCGTTCATACTCGTCTGGATGTTAAATTTCGTTGGTTGATTTTAAGGTTTTAACCGAACAAAAGCTTTTCAAATCACCACATTTTTCACTACCTTTTATTATCGGCCTGTCCTACGATCAACTAGGTGCATTGAAGACGAGTTTGACAAATTCAATATTTTTAATCGCTTTTATAAAAAAATGTGCGCTGTTGGGGTAAAACCGACACCCTATGGTTAGGGTAAAACCGACACGCTGTTAAGATGGTTGTGTATATTTGCGATTCATTTCAAAATACTGGGGATCTTTGTGACACTTCAATTAGCCTATTAGAACACTATAGTATCAACAGAAATGCACAGAAATACTCTTATTGTGTTTATTTCTTGTAAGTCTCTTTAAAAATCGAAAATTGGAATTTTTGCTTATCTGATTCTATCGAAGCTGTTGCTATTTCTGCAAAAAGCTCATCAAACCGAATTTCTAGTGTTCTCTTGGTTTGTCATAGACGAACTTTATCACAATGAGACAGTGATCTTATGTGTACCCCAATAGATCGTTGATGATCAGAGTCCGAAAAATCAAATCTGAAAAAGATAGTTTTACTAAGAAGTGTGTGTGTCACTTATAAGTGAATGAATCCAATTAGCAGAACGTAGAACGCTTGCAAATCTTCTCTTACGAAATAATATGAAACTGGAGGTTGCAACGATGTGCGCAAGGATTATTTGAAAATACTCATCAATAAATAATCCTATAGCATAAAATACTCTTATTTATAGTACTACGCTTTCGAACTTTCTTCCCCTCACTACACGATGAAGCAATAAAAAGCACATATTAGCATCATACATACTCACACTTTATTATTCACGCATATATCTCATGTTTAATAAACATAAAGATTTTAATAAAGTGGAGAGAAAATAAATTAAAGGGGGTGTCGATCTTACCCCTATAGGGTGTCGGTTTTACCCGCAGTGCCTACAAAAAGTCACTTTGTTTTCCAAGTTTTACAACCAATAATTTTTAATGAAATTAATTTTTTGAAGCGCTGAAAAAATTAAGTCTTGTTAAGAATTTTCTGAAGAAGAATTCTGCATAAAAACTATAATTTTATTGGTTTGGTGGCAACTTAGAAAAATTGTTAAGCTTAAGGTGTCGGTTTTAACCATAATTCCCCTAAACATCTCTGATTGGCGCGTAACGGTTTGTCCGGAATTTCCATTCAAAGTGGATTTTGACAGTTGGCTTTTAGGCCGTAATCATATGTTTGTCGATAAATGTTTCTAGAAATGTTATTATTATTATTATGTTTATTAAGGCTTTAACCACTGAGGGTCATTCGCCTAGAAAAGAAAGGAGTAATTACATTGCATTTTACAAGTTCCTTGAGTTCTTTGATTAGATATTGCACTCGGTGGCGACAATACGCTGGTAGGGCCGCGTGACAACCTCCCCAGCACCCGGTCCGGGTGTGGCGGAGGGCCCGCTGATTGATGGTGGTAGATGGGTTGGCAGATTGAAGTCACAGGTGCCGCGGAAGAACCTCTCCAGCGCCCGGTCCGGGCTTGGCAGAGGGCCCGCTGAGCAATGTTGGTATATGTGTTGGCAAGCTGTGGTTGAAAGGGCCGCGGAAGAACCTCCCCATCACCCAGTCCGGGTGTGGCAGAGGGCCCGCTGAACGAGGTAGACAGCCTGGTATGCTGTGGTTGATAGAGGGCCACGGGAGAAGCTCCCCAGCACCCGGTCCGAGTGTGGCGGAGGGCCCGCTGAGCAGTATTGGTCCATGTGTTGGCAGGTTGTGGTTGAAAGGGCCGCGGAAGAACCTCTCCATCACCCAGTCTGGGTGTGGCAGAGGGCCCGCTGAAAGATGGTAGATGGCCTAGTTTGTTGTGGCTGATAGAGGGCCACGGGAGATCCTCCTCAGTGCCTGTTCGAAGTGAGGCGGACAGCCCGCTATGTGATGGTGGTAGGTAGGGTGTTTGAGGCCAGTATGCTCTCGGTCCACTTCAGATAGCTTCAAAAATATTGGCATCTTTCAAAAATGCGAGTAGTGTCTCTTCCTGTGCTGAGTTGTTCGATAGTGTGTCCTGAATCGAGGAGGGCAGATTATGGAGTCGCCGCAGGTCTTCGAGTTCCTGGCAGTTAAGGAGTAGGTGCTCTACCGTGATTCTTGTATTGCAGGTCGGGCACATTGGGGGATCGACGCGGGTGATGGTGTGGGTGTGGGTGATCTTCGTGTGTCCTACCCGTAGGCGCGACAGTGCTCTTTGTTCCTTCCGGTTTTCGCGGTCTGTCCACTTCGCGAGATCTTTTTTAACCTTCTGTGGGTAGCTTCGTAGATTCCTCCAGTGGGCGATAAAGTGCTCGGAGACTTTTGCCTTGAATTCCCTAATAACATCAGACGATGGGACCTTTTTGGAAAACCGAGCGCGTGAATGGCGGCCGAGAGCGGCCAAACGGTCAGCCTCTTCGTTACCGCGAATTCCACTGTGGCCGGGAACCCAGCATATGGTAGTAAACGGGTCGCAGGATTGCTCTATGGCTTGAACGTAGGTGTGCTTGGACTCCCCCGATTCCAGTGCTTTGATGACAGAGAGGGAATCGGAGAAAATCACAGCCGGAGTATCTTCAGGTTTCTTGGTTATGGCCATGGCGATGGCGGCTGCTTCTGCGGAAAATACTGAGCAAACAGAGGGTAGACGAAGGGTGAGGCCCTCTCCAATTCCGCTCACACCCGCCCCCACGCCCTCGCTAAGTTTCGAGCCGTCTGTGTAAATGTGCAGATGATTAGGGTATTTGCGTTCAACCATTTGGAGGAATTTAGCTTTGACAGTACTGGGAGGATCGCCTGCTCTGGCGGATACAGCCAGGCTGCAGTCTAAGTTTGGGCCACGCTCATGCCAGGCGCGGTTGCGAACCCGATGCAGCTGTGCGATTGTAGGGAGAGGGGTATTGGTAAATGTGATATAGATGTCCTTGGCTGTCTGTAGAAGGTGACATCCATCACCAGATGTTTTCTCTAGGAATCCAACGGCTCGTTTCAGGACAGCTACCGCCAGTGCCCATCGGCAGGGAAGTACTCCGGTTTCGACGCAGGCGGCTTCGGCAGGGGTGCTGGGCAGTAGATTCGAAGCTAGTCTGACTACTCCGTGATACAACGGTGACAAGATATCTACTAATCCCTCCCAATTGAGACTGGTTATCTCGAGGCCGTAGAACAGTCGACTATGGATGAGGGCTTGGCTGATATTTAGTGCGGTTCGCCTATTCCACTTTGGGTGACGCGAGCTGATGGTGCGAATTAGTCGTTTTCTACTTTCGCAGTCCTTTTTCACCTGCCGGAAGTGCGGGAGAAAAGTCATCTTCCGGTCGATAGTCACACCAAGAATTTTAGGTTCCTTCCGGAAAGGAATTACGGTTCCGGCAAGTTTGACTGGCCTGCCGGTGGCTACATGATTGGAATTGCAGCAGTGCGCAATAGCGCATTTTGTGGCTGAGATACTGAAACCGACTGAATCAGCCCACCGGCCGACAGCATTCACGGCTGCCTGTAGCTTCAGTCTTGTGCGACCAATTGTTTTTCCGATAGCAATAAGTATTATATCATCGGCGTAGACAAACACGTATATACCTTTCGGAAGCGTAGCAAATAGGGAATTCATGCTGACCAAGAATAGTGTGACTGCCAAGGCCGACCCTTGGGGGACGCCGTTAGTTTCCCGAAACAGGTTCGATTGCTTACCTCCAATGCCCACCCTGAAACTTCGGTCACTGAGGTACTGTTTGAGGAAGCAGCCAAGGTTTCCGCTAACACCCCATTGGTGCAGCTGGCGAAGTACTCCTTCACGCCATACCGTGTTGTATGCCTTGGCGAGATCAAGGATGGCAATGTCCGCATGCAGGTCGTTGGCTATGGCGTCACTTACTGTTTCACCGAGGCAGCCTAGATGAATTCCTGTGCCGAGTCCCTTACGGAAAGCGAACTGTCGATGGTCGAGAAGCTCCTGTTCCTCGAGGAATGTTATCAGGCGTCTGTTTACCATTCTTTCCATCGTCTTCCCAATGCAAGGGAGAAGGCTAATGGGTCGGAAGTCGTTCGGGCTCCTGGTTCCCTCGCATTTCTTCGGAATGGGAATCGTGAGAGCGGTTCTCCAGCTGTCTGGGAAGGATCCGCCTTCCCATATCCTGTTGAATCCGTTTAGGAGTGCTCGCTTGCCAACCGGGGGTAAATGCCTTAACAGGGGATAACCAACGTTGTCGAGTCCCGCTGAGTTGCCCTTTGCAGTACTCAGTGCAGTGGCCAGTTCCACTCCTGAGAAAGGTTTGTTGTAATCCTGGCTATCGTCTGGACTGAATGTTGTAGGGGTGGCTTCTATTGTCCTCTTCGTTTTCAGGAAGGCAGGTGGGAGGGAGGAGTCCCCAGAAAACAGGGCGAAGTGTTGACCGATTGCATTAGCAATTTCAGAGGGCTCAACTGTAGTGGTACCGTTAACCGTTAGTGCGAAGCCGTTTTGCCTTCTTTTGCCGCTTAGGGCATTGACCCTTCTCCACAGATCCGCAGTCGACGAATCGGAGCTGATCCCGTCTAGGAAAGATGCCCAGCTGGCCTCCTTGGCTTTCTCGATGGCCCACCTGGCCTGGTTCCTGAGGCGACGAAAATCCGCTGATCTTTCATCCCATCGATGATGGTCAAGGGGGGTATTTTTAAGATTTCGAAGGGCTTTTCGTCGTTCTTTGATTGCCCTCGCTACTTCTGGGTTCCACCAATGAACCGCTCGTTTTGGTGGTGCTCCGCTGGTTCGGGGAATGCATGGTTTTGCAGCCTGTGTCATTACCATTACAAGCTCGTCTGGTGAATAATCCCGGTCTCGATCGAGTGCATCCGATACGTTATCTTCGTAGGTGAGCCACTCCGCCCGATCATAGAGCCAACGACGACGCCGCGACGTAGAGGGGGGCATCCGGTCATAGGAGACTACGATTGGGAAGTGATCGCTGTTTCCAGTATCGGCGAGAACCGACCATCCGCAGGCTCCAGCAATGGAGCTAGAACATATGGTTAAATCTAAGGCGGATGTGGATCGGCCCCGGAGGAAGGTGATACTACCGTCATTTAACGTTACCGCGTTGCTCTCTTCGATGGCCTCGATAATGGCATTACCGCGATGGCAACACCTTTTGGAGCCCCACGCTGTGTGATGGGCGTTAAAGTCACCCATTAATAGGAAGGGGGTGTGTAGTTGCTTGAAGAGATTCCGTAATTTATTTCCCACGTTACTGACTTCCTGAGGGATGTAAATAGACGCTACAGTGCAACTTATGGGAAAGTTGATTTTTCTTCCCACTACAATGAGGTCGGTGTCAAATTTTACCGGCTCAGACGGCAGGTCAGCTCTGGTTCCTAGACCGACTGTCTGGTAGATGTTCGACCCTTTGGCTGATTCCCAAATGTAACGGTAACTGAACCAAGGTGATGGATCCGTGTTTTCCTTTATGTGTGTCTCTTGGATGGCAAGACAGATGGGCGCAGAGCGTGCAATGATGCGTTGGAGGTCTCCTAGGTTTGCTCTCAGGCCGTTGGTGTTCCATTGGATTGCCAGTGTGCAGTTTGTTTCATCGGGTGGTGGGGTTGGACTGGTGCTGGAGCTATTCCTGGCCGGACTTCTGCTAGATACCATTTGTATGGGTCGTGTGGAAATTAGAGGTACGGGTGGTGACGAGTCCGCCGCGGGTGTGCGTTCAGAGGGTCTTTGGCCTTTGGTCGTTGGTGTTTCTGTAGAAAAGGTAGAGGCAACAGCAGTTGGGTTCAGATGGGTTCTGAGGTTGTAGGAACTTACCCGGGAAGGCCCCGGGTTCCCCGTGCCCGCAACCGTCGGGGACTCATCGGATGATTCCGGCACTTCCCGAGTCGGGGGCGACACGGGGAGGGAGCTTTTTTTGCTGCGCGGTGAGCAGGTTTTGTTGTTACCGTCTTCAGGTCTGATGGTTTCTTCGTGGACTTTGAGCTTTGACGTTAGTGTGGCTGGTTTTGTACCGTCGGACCCTGAAGAAAGATAAGGTGCGACAGATGGTTCCGATCGAGTATCAGGACTGTTGGAACTTACCCGGGAAGGCCCCGGGTTCCCCGCGCCGGCAACCGTCGGGGACTCATCGAGTATCTCCGGAACTTCCCGAGTCGGGGGCGACGCGGGGAAAGGGTCTTTTTTCATGTACGGTGTGCAGGTTTTGTTGTTCGTGCTGTCCCATTGTGATTTCGTGTGCACGGATTCTGTAAATGCGGTGTAGTTGTAGCAATTTTCAGAGTTCATCTCGCTGCTCTTGTAGCGGAAATGAACTGGGTGCCAGGAGCAACCGGCGACAGGGCTTAGGTCGCGGAGCCGATTGTTGGTGTGGCTGTGGTCCAGTCGATTGGGGGTCGATTCTTCTTTATTAGATTTGTTATTTGCTGTTAGCCAACGTAACGGGTCAGGTGACGGATTGTTGCTGTGTTTCGATAGTTGGCGGCGGAGTGCCGCCTGGCGGATATTGGCTGAAAAGATTTGGTGGCAGTCGGTTGTTGACTGTTGGATTTAGTCTGGAGGTACTTACCTGGGTAAAACCCGGGCCCGCGCCGACAGCCGCCGGGGGTGCATCGGGAGAACCCGGAACGTCCCCGGTCAGGGTCGACGCGGGAGGATTGTTTGTTTGGTTTCGACTATTGAATGCTGTTGCTATTGTTGATTTCTGCTTGCTGGATTGAGTGTTGTTGGGTTTATTCAGAGATGAGGTTCGAGTAGTCAACGTCCGGTGGTGGTTCTTGACATAGCGTGTTGAGTGATGTTGATGAGCTGGAGCGTGACCAGGACATGGCAGAGTCCATGATAGGCGAAGGCAGTGTTATGTCGGGGGTAGTTTTGGGGTTGGGGCTTCTAGATTTGTCAGTGTTGGTCTTCCTAGTGTCTTTCTCTTTCTGGCGGTTGGATCTCCTAAGCTCTGCTTGGTTGGGCAGACCAACGGGGGTTACGGTTACGGGGGCTGGTTCGATGAACTTTCCTTTCTTGGGCTTTGTTCCCGTGGAAGCAGTATCGTCGGAGGGAGTGTTCTCACGGGAGTGCATAGACGGCTTTTGGTGGAGCTCGGTGACGGCATTACGTAGTTTTGCTATTTCTGCAGAGGCTGCTGCCAGCTGTTTTTGTTGTTTGGCGCATTGTTCTTTCAGGTAATTAATTGTCCGATCTTTGCTTTTCTCTTGGGCCATGCTTTCCTTTAGAGTTGCTAACTCCTTTTGTAAATGGGCTATTACTGTGTCCCGTTCGTCATCCTTGGTGTTTCCTTCGGCAATGCTCGCGTAGCTAGGGCCTTGTTGCAGTTTAGTTACAAGAGCTCTAGCCTCAGAGAAAGTCAAGTTTTTGTCGATTCTGATCTTGGTGATCTGTTCCTCCTCAGCAAATTTGGGGCACTTCCTGCTGCGGGTCGAGTGCCCATCTCCGCAGTTGATGCAGAGGCTAGGGTTCTTGCAGGGATTTTCCTTGGATGTCTCGTGTTCTTGGCTGAAGTTCAGACAGGCGACGGAGTTGGGGCAGAAACGGCTGCCGTGCCCGAAATGACCACACTTGAAGCACATCATCGGCAACGGGTAGTACGGGCGGATGCTAGTACGCAGCAGGCCGATGAACACGTTTTCCGGGAGTTTGGAGCCAGAGAAGGACAGAATAACTAGTGGTGTATTGACCGGTTTTCCTTCAAGCATTTTTGTTATCCGTCGAACATTCGTGACCCCTTGAGCCTTGAGCTCTTCCAAGAGTCGAGCTTCTTCAACGTCTTTGGTGTCAGGGTCGTAGATGACGCCCTGTACTAAGTTGAGGGTTGGATGGGAGATAACTTCCACCTTTTGGCCGCCTATGAGCTGGTCCAGTTTTTTAAGGGACAGGAAAGCTTTCTTAGATCTGGTTCTAAGCACATATCTGGATCCCCTTGCCTCCTTCGTTGCACTCACTATATTTCGTGGGTCGATTCCTAGCACTGCCTGTACCGATTTCATAATGAGGAAGGGATCAGCTGGGAGGCGTTGTTCGTCTTTTCCTGGTTCGTGCCGTCAGCGCGCCAGCAGTAATAGCGTCTGCTGATCAATTACGTCTCCAGAATTCAGGTAACCGGGGAGAGATCGGCTGAGGGGAGGTTCCCCGCCCCAATCGGGGGGAGGGGGGCGTGGCATTTTGCTTGATAGACGAAGGGCTCGTCACGACACTATCGTACTAGTCACTTCGCACGCGCATACCGATTGGACTCTTAAGTTCGCTGCTTCACACGCGTACAAATCTCCGACGGTTGGCAATTTAATGGAGGCGCAAGTTTTTCACAGGGTTTGAAAATTCGACTTGGTGGAGACGCAAGTTTTTCACTTAGTTTGAAAATTGGAATTGGTGGAGGCGCGGTCGCGTTTAACGGTTTGAAATTAAAGTTTTGGTGGAGGCGCGAGTTGTTTACCTACTTATGAGTCTGCGCTCCTGTTACCTGTTACGATTTTCGATGTCCAATTTTTTCGCGGAAAATACGTAGTATGCTTGGTATATCGCTGGTTTAGGTTGGGGGCGACCCTTTGGCGGCTCCGCTGTCCCTCGGGATAGAGCAGACCCGCCGGAAAGCGAGTTTCGACGCACTTGATTTTCGCACTATAGATCTGGTTAATGGACACTGCACTTGCGTAAACTATTGCCGAGGTAGCGAGATACTACAGCGGCTGGTGCCGGATGGCAGAGGCCGAGATCGAGAGAAAGATCCGGGTGGCGTAGGCCGAGCACTTGTTTTTCGGGCGATCACGGGCCAGAGCGAAAAAAAATAAACTCAACCGATCACACAGAGTGATTGATACTGACTGTTTCTAGAAATGGTAGTACCCCCTTAAGATAAGTGAAGGTGCTAGCCGATTTACAGGTGCAATCAAACTTCACGAAACTCAGCTGAACACACCTAATCACAAAAACAGCAACGAAAAAATACTTATGTTCATAATTTTTCAGTTTGTGACCACGGTGCGGCGTCTCACCTGCAAATGCGGCATCTCTCCTGCAATGACCTATTTTTAAATGTTCGTGAAAATTTGATGAATTTTATTTTCTAGGCAAAAACCATTTCACAGTATTTTAGAAACTTGTCGCAATTGATAAAAATGATTTCATCAAATATTGAATGGTTTACTTCGATGCAGGATCGATTTTTAGAAATGAGAGCAGGCATCTCTCCCCAAATTATCCTACATGAACGATTTTTCATGGTAAACAAGTAATAAGCAAATAGATTTTTTGTCATAGTTGAAATTTTCTGTTCAATGGTTTATTATCGTGATGATAAAAAAGTGCGCAGAGTTTGGAGCTGCGCAATTTAGGTGCATGCACGGTAGCGCATCAAGTGTGTACTAAGAATGTAATAGACTTTTCTACAATTATATTGAACATAACCAACCATGGAATCATAGTTTGTAGAAAGTACAAAAGCACAACTAAGTGGTTTAAAACAAGTTTTTTTTTTCTTATTTTTAGCTCAATATTTTGACACGTAGGGTGACTCAAAAAAATCAACATTTACGAATGTAAAGAGCACTATATCGGAAAATTCATTTTCAAAAAATTAATACCCTTTAATTGTTAATAATTCTGAAAGAACTTTATAATTTACATGACGTCCCATATAACATGAGTACATACAGGGCACGCGACATTTGAGCCAATGTATTCTGATTCCTGATTACATACGGACCCTACCCACCATATTTTTTTTCGCCGATTGCCAGCAACTAGTAATTGCGCTGTCAATTTTACAATTTGAATTACTGAATTTTATGCAAAGTGAATCTGTCCAACAGGTTCAATTAAAACTGCCGATTTTTCGGAATCTTGTGTTGCTGAAATTTTCAGCTTATGAAAATTCAGCAAAATTTTGCAGAAATCGACAACCAAATTTTGTTGTGTTTTTTTCATTAAGAAGTCAAACATATTTCATACCTCGAGGCAAATAGGGGCAAAACAAGGCATTCATTTTTGGAAAGTACAATAGTTTTCAAGTATTCTGTACTAGAAACGATTATTCCAAACTGGTTAAAAATGCAACTACTTTTAACATTATGGCTTGTAATTTAATGCACGATTTCTCATTTATTGAGCATGTCTAAGGGAGAAGAAATGCCTTTGCAGATCAAGCCGATCTGTGGATATAAGCCCAATAAATAATCTTTCAAATAAAACCATTTAAGCCTTAACGGGTATTTAATTTAAAATATTCATATGAATAACTGGTTTTTAAGTAGGGTTTATAATTTAACACCAATTTCACCAGCAACAGCTGCAAAAAAACGAATTCTCTTCCACAAGACTTAATATTTTGGTAAAACTCTATTGAACCTATTTACAAATGCAAAAATATTAAACTAATAAAAAACTAAACTAAAATTTTGATGTTTTGTCCTGCTGGGCGGCTCTGTGCAACAGTCCCGCACGCACTTCACGCGAGTGAGTGGAAGCTTCCTTCCCAGCGATCAATACAATGACGCCAAAATCGTTCGAAAAACGCTGAACTAGCAATCCACCACACAGCACTCCATGTCCCTCTATCGGGAATTGGCGAAATCTTGCGGGGAAACAATCACAGAAAAAACAGAACAGAACTTCGAACGATACCCCGTTGGCAGTGATGACCTTTGACATAACCCAACTAGAGATGGTCGGGTTCGGGTTTTTGGACCCGAAACCCGGACCCGACGGGTTTCGGGTCGGGTTCGGGTTCTGTAACTTTAAGCTTCTCGGGTTCGGGTAGGGTTCCGGATTTTCAAATTTGAAATTCTCGGGTTCGGGTCGGGTCCGGGTTTTTGAAATTTTGAACTTTCGGGCTCGGGTAGGGTTCGGGTTTAAATTACAAATTATCGGGGTCGGGTCGGGTTCGGGTTTTCACTCATATGGTGATGGTATAATATCAAATCAGATGGTATAATATCAAATCAGTGGAACATATATGAAACAAGCACTTTCTGTCAGATTGTTTCCGGGCTGAGCTGTTACATGATCCGGATTCCTTCATGAAAATACATGAATTTCCACGAACTTAAGGAATTGATTGCAAAAATTGTGTGTGTTCTATTGAAGCCATTAACGGATTTTTAAAAGTTTGGAGTCGTTCCTAGAGCTCCATTGGAGATGTCGAAGCATCACTATTGGCGCGCTTATCATGTAATCTGAAGCATGAAATAACTTAGATACCCAATCATAGCTTAATTTCATACATGTAATAAATTATACGAAATCGCCTTGCAGGAATGGTTTCTGATAAAAAATTAGAAATTTTGGTTTAGTACGACGGGCAAGGTTGTTGGAAACGGTGACTTTTCTGTTTCCCCATGAGTTAGCCAGTTAATTTTCGGTTAAGATATCGACGATTTATAAGTTTCTCAGAACATTACAAATTCGACGTTCAATAATAGTAAATATAAATGCGGATTCTACTCGGTAGTGATTTGTTTTGCCTTATGTAGATATAACTCAATGCGCATGGTGCTACTGCAGATTCGAGTGATTCTACTATTCTAAGATGAGCCTAGGGTCCAGCTCGGGTGCCTAGAATTAAAAATCTTCGAGATCCTTGGTTGATTCTCCGTATTAGCAAGTTCGATTCGGATCGGGCTACTCAAATTTTAAATTTTCGGTTTCGGGTCGGGTTCGGGTTTTCAAATTTTAAAATTCTCGGGTCGGGTCGGGTTTTACAAAATTTTCATTCTCGGGTACGGGTCGGGTTCGGGTTTTTAAGTTTTAAAATGTTCGGGCTCGGGTCGGGCTCGGGTTTTTCAAATTTTGTAATTTCGGGCTCGGGTCGGGTTCGGGTTTTTAATTTTCATGCTCTCGGGTTCGGGTCAGGTTCGGGTTCGAAAAAATTGAAACCCGACCATCTCTAAACCCAACCATCTTTTTCGCATTTCAAAAACAGAAAATAGATGAATTCTAAAAATAATAGGAGCCATTATCGATACATACGAAAAACGTGATAGTTTATTCTCAAAACTATGAAACTTTCAAAGATCTCTTATAAAATACAATACAAAAATCAGTTTTACTTACGCATCTGTGAAAATGTGTTTCTTTTTCTTTCGTTTATCGCTAATGGGTACTCCATCATCGTCAACAATAAAATCATCGGCATCGGATTCTTCGTCCTCCTCTTCGTCTTGATTGTCAGTTGTCGTTAATAAAACATCACGATTCTCGATTAATGGATAATCCTCTTCCTGAAATATATGTACACCTCATAATTTATGTTCGACTAAACCCAGCTATTTTTTTGCAAATAACATAAGTGCGAGGAAATTCCAAACCACTAGACCTCGTGTGAAATTCACACATAACTTCGTAAAAATTTTGGGCTATGTTTCCGGATGATTTCAGGCCGATTTTTAGTTGTTAGCTAAGTTGTAGACAATTAAATTGTCTAACAGATTCTTTTAATGTTAATCGAACATCCAAAGCACCATCCAGGGGCAGAAATGTGAACTAGTTTAAAGATAAAACCTATGTTTTCACAGAAAAGCCTTAAAAAATTGCTCTAGGCCCCCCGACGGATTATTTTGAAATTGGTTGTAGATGAAAGAGGATAGCCCATTCTTTTATTTTTGAAAAAAAGACACCATGTGCTGTCGGCGCTTGTCGAACGCTCTCGCTGTAGAAACGGAACCAAGAGTATTGACATTTTGCTTTGTGCATTTCATTTCCCAATAACCCCATAGAATACGACGAAATAATCGTCAAAATTCAGACAAAATGTACCGAGAAGGTAACTCTGATCTAGTGATCAGTGATATAAACACGTAGGGTAACCAACCAATTTTGGACCCCTAGAGGAAGTGAAATTACGTGAACGTCAAAAAATATTTACTTGCCTATGTTTTTTAATGCAATACATACACGAGTCTGCTCCATAATTACTGTTCTTGAAAGAAAACTGTTAATGGTTGTTTTATACATTGACATAAACCCGAAAATGACATTTATTCACAGCATGAATTTTTAACATTTCGGGCCCTTCTACACTAATTTGGACAGTGTTCCAAGCATATTTTGGACACACTGAATGTGACTGAATATATTTTGGAAACTGTGAAGTTTTTTCTACTAAACTGACCTACTGACTCGTTCTCTTTGCAGTATATTTAATTCATGAAAGAAGAACATAAGCAAATCAGTGACTGCCAATCAAAAATGGTACATTGATCTTTATATGGAAGGCTGACTGCATGAAGTATTTTTTAGTTCTATCATTTTGAGAAATAGAAATATTAATTTTTAATTCTTTTGTTTACGAGGTGGTTTCTTGTTATTCTTTCTAAGCTCAGTTTTTCTTTGTTTCTCTTCCTTTACTTTCCTTTTTTCTTCAGTTTTCGCATTGTGGTATTCAACTGTTCGGCGCAATGTTAAAACAGCAGGACTACGTCGCGTGAATCGTGATGTTCCTGTTCGTGTGAGTGTTTCAGGCGATTCTAGGAATTCAGCAAGCACACTCTTATCATTATTTAGCTGTGATATGTCTCTTAGATTTGTCAACATATAGCTCGTCGAATTCAACAAATTCGAACTTCAAATGTTCTTCAACATGGATTTCAGAAGTCTCCTCTTTGGTCATAATATGGTATTCAATGAAATGTTCCTCAATCGTTTGATTTTCGAAATCCATTGGTTTGAACATTTTTAAACAATTTGACCAAAAAGAGCAGGGGACCTACTGTTACGAAATTTTTCACTTTTTGATTATTCTAACTCGATAAACAAATAGCTGTCAAGAAAGAAAATCGATGGGTGTCAAAAAAGGGTTGATATCAATTTTTTAAGACATATTGTGGACACCATTTATTTAAGATTTTTTAGATAAAACTTTACAAAGAAACCTTTTCAAATACGTAACATGCATAATACCAAATCAGACAAGCTAATTAAATCGATAAAAAATATTCTAATTGTACATTTAAATCCAATTTGAAAATGTATCATTTCCACCGGTTCCTCTTGGATATCGTTGAAACATGAAACGTTTTCGGTGATATTTTTCAAAAATGTGGATTCTGTTTAATTTTAAACAATTAGAGATGAACTAATGATATTGAAACTTAATAGACAATTCAAAGAATGTAATTGCTGCATCAAACCAAACAAATTCAGAGAAACTTGGCAGTGTAGGAGGCAAATACATTAACAGGGTCCAAAATATGTAGGGGTCCAAATTAGGTTGGTTACCCTATATGGCACCACTATCCCATTTGTATTGAGATGACATAAGTCAACATCTCAGCGGGCACATAAATTATGGGCCCCACTGACAGTTTAAATTGTTTTGCTCGAAGCTCGATTTTCACTAGTCAGATGCCGTACGACATAGCTCACTTTTCAGACATTTGTTCAAAAGTGTAAATATTGGATAGCTATTTGAAGAAATGTGTTATTTTGCACAGGTCGGCGAATAACAAAAACTTTACACCGTGGTGCACCAACAAATTAAACTCATTCGTTTACGAGCGGTCTATCGAGAAGCAAGTATTTTTTCCAGTCCGTCAGTGTGAGATAAAGAATCGTATTAATCCCCGTTGAAGGTCATCTTGCACATTCTCTACCTCTTGAGGTTTTGGACTTTTTTCTTCTTTTGTGCGTGTGTTAACCGTTAGGCCGCATTCCTCAGCCACTTTACGAAAGATTATCACGTGTATATTCCAGCTGTAAAAGTACAGTCTGAAGGCGTTGTCACCGATGAGAGTTTGACATGCGAGGATCTACTGCAATACGGTGTAGGCCGCTTTAGAGACCGCTTACTTCAGCCAGTGAAAATACTTGAGTGCAAGCGTTTGCACTCAGTAGTAGTTGCGGGGAATGGTTCAAAAACGTACCCCCAATCAAACTCTTATCGGATGACAATCGCTGGTACCGCTTTGCCAAATTACGTCCTCTTGCACAAGGTTCGTCTGTCTGTGCGTCTGTTTGTGCCGCGGGTCATTTTTTTTACAATGTAGAAGACGTTTACGTACTAACCCAGTACACGTGCTATTGGTAGGTGTCCAAGCTACCACACGGGGTGTACTGGGGGCGAGTCGGACTCGAATGGTAACGCTGCCATTAATACCGACTAAACTCCATTGGGTTCCGCCATCGTTCCCCCCAGGGACTACTTCCCGGTATTACTTCTGAGGGGATGGCTGTACTTGATTTTTTTTATTTATTGTCGTCAAACAAGAGTAGACCGTTTTGTTACAACGATAAAATATAGTATACACTTAAAAATAAAATACTAATAACTAAACTAAACACTATCTGGTTTACATAGTACTACTTTAGGATGTTCTTTGTAAGTGAATAGAATTGAAATATTTTTTTAATTTGCTTTTTGTCATTGTTAAGTCAATAGCTTCGCTGTGTAAGTTGCCATCATCTGATTTAATGGTCCAAACTTGG
Organism: Topomyia yanbarensis; assembly: GCF_030247195.1. Taxonomy (NCBI): domain Eukaryota; kingdom Metazoa; phylum Arthropoda; class Insecta; order Diptera; family Culicidae; genus Topomyia; species Topomyia yanbarensis. The sequence goes on along the minus strand of NC_080670.1, from coordinate 99,904,948 downwards.
CATAATTTGTACGATAATTGTTTGTTATAAATGTATTTCGGATTCGTAACTGCCGGGAAGGTATATAAAAATTTAGTTTAGATAGAAGTTCGACTGAATCAATACGACACGAAATGATATCGTTTAGAAATGAAACCATTGCATATTCTCGGCGCTCTTTTAGTGTTTGGATGTTAATGAGCATACAGCGAGCTTTATAAGATGGGAGAGGAAATCGTGTCCAACCTATTTTGCGAAGTGCAAACAATAAAAATTACCTTTGTACTGATTCTATTCTTTCTTCGTGTGTGATTGAAAAAGGTGACCAAACTATGCTACAATATTCCAGTATTGACCTTACATACGAGATGTATAATGTTTTAATTGTATATGGATCATTAAAATTGTAATTAAAACGCTTTATAAATCCAAGCATGTTATTTGCTCTATTGATGATTGTGTTCTAATGGTCAATGAATGTTAATTTTGAATCTAGAATGACTTCCAAATCTTTAACTCTTTCGCACTTTACCACTTGATTTCCTAGAGTGATGAAATGTCAGGTGTATTTCGTTTCCTACTAAAAGTTATTACATTACATTTTTTTACGTTTAGTTGCAGAAGACTTTTGTTACACCAGAGGTAAAACATATGTATTTCTTCCTGTAATAACTTTATGTCTTGTTCGTTCCTAATTTCTAAAAAGAGCTTCATGTCATCGGCATAGATAAGAACTTTTATGTTTTTGAGAATGAATGATATGTCGTTTACGAATAAAATGAACCAAAGAGGGCCTAGATGGGAGCCTCGAGGAACTCCTGATGTGACTTGAATGGGATTCGATTTCTTCCCTTTAAATCTAACTATTTATTGACGGTTAGTTAAATATGATTCGAGCCATTTGAGAAGACCTGGTTCAATTCCTAATTTTTTCAGTTTGAATAATAGCAAGGGTATGTCGATACGATCAAATGCCTTGCTAAAGTCTGTGTAAAGAGCTTCAATGTAGTTTCCATTCTCCATTGCAATCAATGAGTAGTTGACGAATTCTAGTAAATTTGTATTAGTTGAACGTCCTTTGAAGAACCCATGTTGCATGTTAGTAATTATGTTTTTGATTTGATTGAATAGTTTTTCGTTAACGATTGCTTCAAAGAGTTTAGGCATACATGACAGAATGGCAATTCCACGGTAGTTACATATGTCAGATTTTTTGCCACTTTTAAAAATGGGTACCAGGTACGAGCTTTTCCATAAATTGGGGAAAATGCCAGATTCAAGCGACATGTTAAAAAGCCAAAACAGAGGAGCTGTGAGTTCCAACGCTAAGTTCTTCATAAATACGGGTGGAATCCCGTCAGGTCCAGAACCTTTGGAGGCATCTAGTTTGTTTAGAGCCTCCATAATATCTTGCACACTGACATGAATGACGCCAATGTCTGTGGTGAATTCTGGGAAGAAACCGAAATATTCGCGATCACGATCTTCTTCAGAAAATGTGGTATATGGTCTTGAAAGAAGGTTGCGAAAAGATTGCAGATTTGTTCCGAGTTGACACCGACATTTTCTTTAAGTTTCATTTTTGAAGGGAAGTTTTCCGATTTTAAATTATTTTTAGCATGATTAAAGAAATTTTTTGGGCAAGATTTTATTTGAAGTTCGGTTTATGAGTTATACTCTTCAAATGCTATATTAATGGATAGGTTTAGTTGATCGCAAATGTCCAAATAGTTAAATAAGTTCCTTTCATTTCTGATTTTTTTATACTTTTTGTGGGCCTTTTGTTTACGATTTTTTAAATTTTTAATTTGCTCGTTATACCAAACTGGATATTTTGTGTTGCCTTGTCGCCTAATTTTTTTCATTGGTACTTGTTCAACTATTATATCAAACAATTTTGTGTAAAAGACGTCTACTGAATTTTCGATACTTGTTTCATTTCTAAACAACGTTTGCCAATCTATACAGCTTAATCTTTGTTTATGTTGTCAAAATTTGCCAGTTGAAATTGAAAGGCCTCTTCGTACTCGCAGTCATCGGGTCTTTTGTTATCATGTACAAATACAGAAAACTCAATTGCTGTATGAAACGCTTCATTTTTCCATAGTGGAGTTAATGATTCGGTGACACAGAAGTCTTCAAGAATGTTGGTGAATAATAAATCTAAATAACAGTTTTACTGATTTCTAACATGATTAATTTGGTTAAGTCCTAAACTTGCAGTTTTGTCAAATATGGCCTGCAGAGTTTCGTTATCCCCAACGACTGGAAGTAGGATGCTTTCATTTTCAGTGTCTGGAAAGAAGTCAATGCTTCGTTGATTGAAGTCACCATTTTGTTTATTGCTATCAATTCGTGTTTTATTGTTGTAAGCAAAATTTCTAGGCCATCGATCGCTTCGTGAACTATGTTAGGCTTCTCCAGTTGAAACGCGAGCCGGTGCATTACTTCCGTATTGGCTTGCAGTTGTGATTCCAGAAGTTGTTGTTGTTCAATAAGCCCTTTGAACTCAATTTTGGCCTGCATCAATTCTTGACATGATTCACAGCGCGGTAATAGATACGAGTTGATGTCCACCCTCTTTTCCTTCTTCCGCAGTGATCCCCTCGGAACAGTCACTCCAATGCAAGCGGCGTGGAATTTTCTTGGACAACCTATACACGTCCACATAACTGTATCGGCGGAAGTGTCGAAAGTGTAAATTTCGCAACTCATTATGATTAATGTACACACACGAAAAGTTGAATTAATAAAAAAACTAAATGAAATATCGCGCACGGCACCTGGATCGAACGATAAACGCGTGCGAACTTCACGACGACTTGTTGTGATGTACTCATTCACTCTCCCTCACGCATTCATACGTCCTGTATGAGGCTTACTTGGGTGCTTTCTCTCTCTATCGCACCTTGACCCACTCTCTAACACTCCACATGAGGCTGACTTTTGTGCTCACCTTTTTCGTTCCTTGCGAAGCTGACTTGTGTGCTCACTAGGGCATTGCAAAAAAAATTTTTTTTTGAATTCTCATATTGTGACAAATGTCAAAGTAAGCTCAGATGCCAAATTTCACATCATTTGGACAATTTTAGACCCCCGCCCACTTCGCTTGATTTTTTTTGAAATTGGTACTATGGGAAAATATGGAGGAAAAATACATTAAATGCTAGAACTTTTGAAGTAGCAATCAGAAAATTACAATTTATACCTCTTTTGAAAGGAATTAATCCAAGTATTTGAATGAAGATATATTTGTTTCTTGAAAAATACGGGAAAGTGGGGTACTGGGCCATTTTGACCCCAAAATCCCCTATTTTTAATGATTTGTCTGCTCCGTGAGGCAAATCATACATATTTTGTAGTTTTTCTAATGTGAAAAAATCTCAGAAATCGAACGAAACCCTTTTGACCTTAGTTCGAATACGAGAAGTTGGGATTATAGCGCTTTTTGTCAGTCATATTAAATTTTATCATTTTCTCATGCATATATCTCTATTATTCTTCAATCAATTTTCATAAAATATAACTTATTGAACGTGTAAAATTCTGAGGAATAAAACAAAAATAAAAACGTTAAAGGTAAAATTCAGAAACATCAAACTTTTTGATATTTACTCTACAAATCTCATTTTTTTCATTATTTGTCCTAATACCTCAATTTCCCCTATTTTTCCAGGAATGAAACTTTTCTCATGTGATCCCTAAGCATATTTTACACTAAAAGTAGTAAATTAAATAAGAATTTTGTTGTTAAATGGAGTTAATATGTACGATTTTATGATAAAAATGTGAAATCGACCCTATATGTCACGTTCAACAAGGTACAGTTTATAAAAATTGAGTGAAGAATAATAGAGATATATTCACGAGAAAATGACGAAGTTTAATATGAATGACAAAATGCCATATAACCCCAACTTCTCGTATTCGGACAAAGGCCAAAAAGGCTCCGATCGATTTTTGAGATTTTTTCACATTAGAAAAGCTACAAAATATGTATGATTTGCATCACGGAGCAGAAAAATTATTAAAAATAGGGGATTTTGGGGCCAAAATGACTCAGTACCCTACTTTCCCATATTTTTCTAAAAACAAAAATACCTCCATTCAAATACTAAGATTATTTCCTTCCATAAGAGGTATAAATTGTAATTTTCTGATTGCTACTTCAAAAGTTATAGCATTTAATGTATTTTTCCTCCATATTTTCCCATAGCACCAATTTCAAAAAATTTGAAACGAAGTGGGCGGGGGTCTAAAATTGTCCAAATGATGTGAAATTTGGCATCTGAGCTTACTTTAACATTTGTCACAATATGAGAGGGGGGGGCCTTTGAGAATTAAAAAAAAAACATTTTTTGCAATGCCCTAGTGCTCACCTTGCTCATTCCTTGCTAGGCTTACTTTTGTGCTCGCCTCTACCATATCAAGTGAGGCTGACTTGGACGCTCACCCTATCACCTGGTTTACTCTCGATCGTGCCACTCTATTATACCCCTGTCACTCCCCCTGGCATCCCATGTGGGACATTTTTCTTAGGCCCCATTTCTGATATACCATGCGAGGCTGACTTGTGTGCTCACTTTTCTCATTCCTTGCTAGGCTTACTTTTGTGCTAGCCTTTACCATACCATGTGAGGCTGACTTTTGTGCTCACCCTTAACATACCGTGTGAGACTGACTTGGATGCTCACCCTTTCACTCCTCTGCCACGCCACGAGGCATCGATAGCTAAGTCCCAACATACTAGGCTACGACCCTTCCATCTTGGCATGAGGCAGTCCACATATACGCCTATACACTCGTTCTTCTGCCTTGCTTTGGGGTGGCTGGGTTTACCCCTTACGCGGTTGCCAGTCGCTGCGCCAAACCTGCCTCAGCATGGACAGACCATTCACTCACTTTTTGCGCTCGGCCTAATCACTAGTTAGTCGTGCCCGTCGTCTGTTGCTCGGTTCGCCAAATTACCTGTAGCCTACATGCAATCTGGGTGGTAGCAGCCGAGACTGCGTTTCACTTCTCCACCGATTGACACATCCGCTGAATAAGGGTATCAGGGGTTGTGTCCCAGCCACAGACGTCAAGCATTGCTCTTCTTTCGACGTTGAACCGAGGACATACGAACAGTATGTGTTCGGCAGTTTCGTCTACACCTGGGCAGTCCAGGCAGGCTGGGACCTCCGCGTGCCCGAACCTGTGGAGATACTGTCGGAAACAGCCATGGCCTGACAGGAATTGTGTCAGGTGGAAGTGAACTTCCCCATGGGGTCTTCCCACCCAGCTCGATATGTTAGGTATCAGCCAATGGGTCCACCTACCCACTCACGCTGCCATCTGGCGACCGAGGTCACCCTGGTGCGCTCGCGGGCTCCTTTATTTCCACGTAGCTCGAAACACTCCTCATCTCCCCGAATGACCAGCCCGACTGGCATCATGCTCGCTATCACGCAGGATGCATCGTGTGATACCGTGCGGTAGGCAGATATCACTCTGAGGCACATCACGCGGTAGGTACTCTCCAGTTTCTGTAGGTGACTGGTTACCCTCAGTGCTCTTGACCATGACGGGCCGCCGTACCTGAGAATAGATACGGCAACGCCTGCCAGTAACCTACGTCTACTGGCGTAGACCTTTGAGCTGTTGGACATCATTCTCGATAGTGCCGCAACAGCAGTCGACGCTCTCTTGCATGTATAGTCGACATGGCAGACCATTCACTCACTTTTTGCGCTCGGCCTAATCACTAGTTAGTCGTGCCCGTCGTCTGTTGCTCGGTTCGCCAAATTACCTGTAGCCTACAGGCAATCTGGATGGTAGCAGTCGAGACTGCGTTTCACTTCTCCACCGATTGACACATCCGCTGAATAAGGGTATCAGGGGTTGTGTCCCAGCCACAGACGTCAAGCATTGCTCTTCTTTCGACGTCGAACCGAGGACATACGAACAGTATGTGTTCGGCAGTTTCGTCTACACCTGGGCAGTCCGGGCAGGCTGGGACCTCCGCGTGCCCGAACCTGTGGAGGTACTGTCGGAAACAGCCATGGCCTGACAGGAATTGTGTCAGGTGGAAGTGAACTTCCCCATGGAGTCTTCCCACCCAGCTCGATATGTTAGGTATCAGCCAATGGGTACACCTACCCACTCACGCTGCCATCTGGCGACCGAGGTCACCCTGGTGCGCTCGCGGGCTCCTTTATTTCCACGTAGCTCGAAACACTCCTCATCTACCCGAATGACCAGCCCGACTGGCATCATGCTCGCTATCACGCAGGATGCATCGTGTGATACCGTGCGGTAGGCAGATATCACTCTGAGGCCCATCACGCGGTAGGTGCTCTCCAGTTTCTGTAGGTAACTGGTTACCCTCAGTGCTCTTGACCATGACGAGCCGCCGTACCTGAGAATAGATACGGCAACGCCTGCCAGTAACCTACGTCTACTGGCGCACACCTTTGAGCTGTTGGACATCATCCTCGATAGTGCCGCAAAAGCAGTCGACGCTCTCTTGTATGTATAGTCGACATGGCTGCCGAAGGTCAGCTTGTCGTCTATAATGACTCCGAGAGACTTCAGGCTCCGCTGTGAGGTGATCACGACTTCTCCCACATGGATAACTGCATGTTGTGCCGACTTGCGGTTGTTGACGATAACTACCTCCGTCTTATGCTGAGCGAGCTCCAGGCCTCTCGCGCTCATCCATTCCTCCACCGTGTTTATCGGGTGTTCTGCAGTTAGTTCTACCTCGGGGATTGACTCCCCGTAGACCTCCAAGGTTACGGTATCTTGACCCCAGGAGGGAACTTCAGTCTCAGAACCCCGTCATAAATGCGGTTCCATAGCACCGGGCCTAGGATCGGGACCTGCGGGACTCCGGCGGTAATCGGAACCCTTTTCTGAACGGCATCGGTCTCGTATAGCAGTACGCGGTTGTGGAAGTAGCTTTCCAGGATCCGGTACAGACCCACCGGTAGGCTAAGCCGGTGTAACGAGAGCGCGATGGCATCCCAGCTTGCGCTGTTGATGCGTTCTTGCGAATGCGTTCTTCACGTCAAGTGTCACTAACGCACAGTATCGAATGCCTCGCCTTTTTCGTTGGATCGCTATCTCGGCAGTCTTTATCACTGAGTTGATAGCGTCCACTGTGGACTTACCCTTACGAAAGCCAAACTGGTTGCTTGACAGGCCGTCCGTACCTTCTGCGTACGGGGTTAGCCTGTTGAGGATAATCCTCTCAAGCAATTTGCCAGTTGTGTCGATCAGACAGATTGGTCTGTACGCCGATGGGTCGCCTGGCGGCTTCCCGGGCTTCGGCAACAGCACCAATTTCTGCCTTTTCCATCTATCGGGGAAACGGCACTCGTCAAGGCATCTCTGCATAGCTAGCCTGAACATGTTAGGGTTCGCTATGATCGCTGCCTTGAGAGCGCTGTTTGGAACTCCATCCGGCCCTGGAGCTTTGTTCATTGCTAGGGATTTAGCCACTGCGAGTGGTTCTTCATTCGTCACCGGAGCCACCATTTCGGCCGTGCCCGCACTGTCTCGTAGTGCAGGTGGCCAGGGGCTTGTGGCTCGAGACGGGAAGAGTACTTCGATAATCGTTGCCAACCGGCCCGGAGACCGTTCTGGGGGTGAAGAGCCTCCTTTGGTCTTGGCCATCACTATCCTGTAGGCGTCACCCCACGGATTCGCGTTGGCGCTTTCACACAGGTTGTCGAAACACGCTCTCTTGCTGCTTTTAATAGCCTTGTTAAGGGCCAATTTCGCAGCTCGAAACACTTCACGGTGGTTCTCTCTTGCATCCTCGGTGCGAGCTCTTTGCATCCTACGTCTAGCTCTGAGGCAGGCTGACCGTAGAGCTGCAATCTCGGCACTCCACCAGTATACCGGGCATCTGTCGTTTCTTGGCAGTGTTTTTCTCGGCATAGTGGCGTCGCACGCGCGTGATAGAACAGCTACCAGCGCATCCCCGCTTAGACTGTCGGTGTTGGCCTCCAGTCCCAGGGCCGCGGTGAAAGCTTCGCTGTCAAAGTGATTGGACTTCCACCCACGTACCTGACAGGGAGCTCCCGCCCTCGGATGCTGCACACCATAGTTGATCCTAAAGCGAATTGCTAAATGATCGCTATGGGTGTAGCCTTCGTCTACCCTCCATTCCATGCCTGGAGCCAGACTCGGGCTGGCAAATGTTACGTCAATCCACGCCTCCACCCCGTTTCTACGAAATGTACTAGCGGAGCCATTATTAGCTAGTACAGTATCGAGTTTCGCAAGCGCCTCCATTAGCGCTTGACCCCTGCTATTTGTACAGCGCCTGCCCCACTCCACTGCCCAAGCGTTAAAGTCTCCCGCTATGACTACCGGTTTCCGGCCCATTAGGTCTGACGAGATCCTGTCGATCATCTGGTTGAACTGTTCTATTGGCCACCTTGGTGGAGCGTAGCAGCTGCAATAGAACACACCATTGATCTTGGCAATCGCAACACCCTCGGCGGAGGAGTGTATTACCTCTTGAACCGAGAACCGACCCGTTGTACAGATTGCCACCATTCCAGACCCGTCCGACACCCAATTGCCGTTGCCGGCAGGGATGCTGTACGGGTCTGATAGGAGGGCGACATCTGTCCTCGACTCTGAGACCGACTGCCACAGCAGCTGTTGGGCTGCTGCACAATGGTTAAGATTTAGCTGTGTGACGTTCACGGCTTCTTCTTATTTACCTCACCGAAGGGACACGAAGGTCCGCCCATAGCATGTTTATGAGCTTGCTTCTTAGCGGTGCAGATAAGGCACTTGTGCGCCTTAGTGCAACTCCGCTCCTTATGCCCCTCCTCGCCGCAGCGACGACATAGTTTGCTCCTGTCTATGCCCTTGCACTTGTAGGATTTGTGGCCGGACTCAAGGCACCGATAGCACCTATCCACTGAAGGCGGCTGGGGTATGCTAATTGGGCATACCGACCAGCCGATCTTCAGCTTACCTTTCTCGGTTACCTTTTTGGCATCCGCCTTCAGTAGCCTGAGGTAGGCTACTTGGGTGCCAGAGGGTCCCTCTCTAAAACGCACAGAGACCCGCCCGATTGTGACGTCGCATTGCTCCTTAACGGCTGCGACGACATCTTCTGCGGTCGTGAACTCGTCCAGATGCTTGCACTGGAGAGTCATTTCCGCCCCTAGCGACCTGACCTGGGCGCCTTCACCAAGGACCTCTTGGGCCAAGGCCTTGTATACCGCACTAGCGTCTCACGCTGCGCACGTCTTACCCGAGGGCCGAGAGGCTTTCGGCCGCCCTCATCGACTTTAGGACGTCGGCGTATTTGTCCTTGTCGGTTTTTAACCACAAGGCCTCGCCTCTGTCCTTGGCCTTCTTCGCGGGCCGCGGTACCTCCGGTGTCGGTGCCGGCTTCTTCTTTGTCACCAGCGTCCAGGAGTTTACGCCCCCCTGCCCCGGTTGCTGGTACCTTCTCTTTGCCCAGCGGGGGCATTCTCGCCCTCGCTTACCTCAGCCAGACGGCGTTTGGCCGTGACGGTTACACGTCGTGTGGTGTTGGTTTTTTCGCCCTTGCCTGGTGACCTCCTAGGGCGCTTAGCGTTCGACGCCGTCTTGCCCTTGCCTTGGCCCTTCGAGGGGAACTCAACCGCCGCTTCGAGCGACATGGCTGCTCCATAGAAGGGGAAGGGGAGGGCCCCTGTCTGGGTACCTGTCTGCTTTCTCTCTTCCCTCCCTCTTGGAGGCCACTATCTGGGTTCCTCTGTCGGACTTCTCCCATCATTCCACCCGCTTAGCGTAAGCCTGCTGTTCCTGTCTTGCGACACGAACAGCCTTCCGGAGCATCAGCAGGCTCTGTTTCAGCTCCTTGCTAATATTTTGTTTCGCGCTAGTGAACTCGATTATTGCATCGAGCTGCTCCATCACTTTGCGCATCGCGGATAGTGGCCCGTCCAGCGCGTTGGTAGGGCTATTTTCTACCACTGCTGGGGGGTAACTGGTGCTATCGGATACAGCACTCGTCGCTCCACTACTCTCCCACGGGGGGAGATCTCGCCAAACCACCTCTAGCAAAGGGGTTCGGTACCTCCGTTTGTTTATTGTTTTTATTTTTATTCACTTCATTCATGTTGATACCCACGAGTTGCACGAGAAAGAAACGTCCGCCACGCCAGAGCTCCGCAGTAACGTGGTAAGGGACGCTTACTGTGGGGGTTGCCCAGGTACCCCACAGGCTCCGTTAACGATCGAGCATCTTTTTAACCCCCTCGATCACGATCACGATCCCTCGGCACGGGTCGCTTCACGCCTTGGAATTGGGGTTATGACCTATCTTGCTTTACATGGTGACCGCGGCCCAGATCATCACAACCATCCTCCTTTACCAGGGCTTTGGACCTGTAGCTCTGGTTCTCAATAGTTCCAGGTACGTATGTTATTACAGACATGCTACTATTGAGATTCGTCATTCACTAGCGGAGTTAACGAAGGGCAGCCTATGTGGGGCGATTTGGTGGTAGTTAAAGCCAACCCCACAGGTACCGGACAGAAGTTGCAATCTCTTTGGAGAGGCCCATATGAAGTCGTCGAACTCCCAAGTGAGCATACGTCAAATAATAACCGACTCAAAAAGTATACGGATTAAACTACAGAAGCGGAAAATGTACATAGCTGTAGATACTAGTGTAAATGTTTAAAATCACTAAATAGCTATTACTATTTGTTTGGCTAGCCATTAAATCAAACTGTCCTAAATAATAAAATAATAGATGAAAAACTTTATTGTATTAAATTAATCAATTATTGAAAACACTTCACATAAGAAAGACGAGGGATAAATAAGTATGTAAAAGTATGGAAGAAACAAACTCGACTCACAGGCGTTCCCGAGCAAATACTCATGGGTTCAAACACCACATAGCCCCTTGAAAAGACCTTAAACATGGTCCGTGCCAAAATTCACAACCATCAAGACACCATAAAATGGTCTCAATAACCCATAAATACACCAACATATTGTATTTTATATGGGATCTACCGGACCATGGGGATGGTGTTTTCAAGGGTTGAACCCATTTCAAACCCCCATGTCAAACCCCATGATCGTGGGGGTATTATGGGCTTTTCGTTTGCTCGGGTTTCCCGCTTCCTTCTATTTGAGCTTTTCTTATATAATTTTTCTTTCCAATACATTTAACCTGTCAAATTTGTTGCGCTGTGGTGTCTTTATAAACTATGACTGTACATTATATTCTGTCATTATCTTTCGCTTCGTATATTGTAGTATGCACACAATATACGAAGGGAAAGATAATGACAGAATATATTGTACAGTCATAGTTTATAAAGACACTACAGCGCAACAAATTTGACAGGTTAAAAGTATTGGAAAGAAAAATTATGCAAGAAAAGCTCAAATAAAAGAAAGCGGGAAACGCCTGCGAGTCACACAGAATTACAATGCATAGATTACGCATATAAAACATGGAGACATACGTTGGAGGTCATGAGGAAAAACCTAGACACAAAGCCAACAGGGACAACAATGAACAAATTTTAATTGGAATTATTTTCCACGCTGACGAGCGAATAAAACAAATACAATATTTATTAAGAATCATTTACATTATTTAAAACAAGTATGAAAGCTAACACACATATGAATGGACAAGGGGACCGGATCCCGGAATAAGTATGAATGTCTTTATTTTATGAACGTGATGACAAATTCTATTTACATGGAGACTAAGAATCGCAGACGAATTAAAATGCATACGAAAAAGAAGACGGAAAACTTGAACAAAGCGACAAAAAGAAACAACAAGAAGAAACAGAAATATAACATGACCACCAACTACAGAGTGAAGATAATAAAATGCAGAGAAGAAAAGTTAAACAAGAGGAATGTTTTATTTAAAACGGTAAAAGTGATGAAAGACAATGCAATAATGAAGAAAAGCAAAGAAAGTATTCAAGGGGGTTAGAGAGAAAAAATCGAAGGATAATAATAATAATAGGAAGCTTACATACGCCCGTGCTATAATATTTTTACGGTATCTTTATAGGATCACCATGGGTTGCCAAATTGAGAAGAATACGAATTTAGGGTTAAAAGATGAAACGACGAAAAACGGGGAATAATTAAAGGAGTACCGGTATACAGGTTTTTACAGTAAAATGTGTAATTTAAATGTTAAAAGGGAGGATTGCTTGAAAACAAATCCCCAGAAGAACAGGTGACAGAAAATAAAAATAGGCAGTCTGATAAAAGGGTTGACCAGAGACCGAGGTGGTTTTTTCTCCCCGCTGGGAGTGGAAAAAAAATCGAAAAACGTGCGCGAAAGGACTCCGGGAAAAGTCCTTCAGATTATTAACGGTTGGACTCGTGTGAAATCATCCCATCGAATAGGGAGCCGAAGCAGCGCCATTTTCCGTTCCATCCGAATCTGAAAAATCATCATTTGGTGGGCCTTTGTGTGCCATATTTGCCGTTGATTATTGTGGCGACTGCGTGCAGGTGAAAACTTCCACCTCAAAGGGCAAACGTTACGGCATGCAGTTTGCCAGAAAGGTGATTTTTTTGGAGTAAAGATCCGCGTAAGTCTGAAAAATCGTCATTCCGTGGGCCTTTGTGTGCCTTTTTTATCATTCATCATCGCGGCGACCACGTGCTGGTGCGAAGTTTAACATCAAAAGGCGACCGTGCGGCGTGCTATTTGCCAGAAAGGTGATTTTTTTCGGAGTGAAGATCCGCGAAGTTTACCAAAAGCGCAGTACGCTTCCTGTTCGATTAGTTCTGTTTCTTCGACTTCCTCTGGTGGAACAGCGCGAAAAGTAGGGTGAATGAGTGAACCTCTCCCTCAAACCAACGACAACAATTTCGCTCAGCACCAAAAGCAAATCTTTGAGTGAGCAACAGGAGGAGCAGCAAAAGTTATCACCGGCTCGTGCTGGCGAACGGTTTAAGATGAAATCTGGGCGGGACGCTGGCCGGGCGGCAATCAAAGAAGGAATAAAGCAACTATCACCGGTGTCGCCATCTTCGGTGAACGAGGCCTGTTTGGAATCTGAGGACGCTTCCGATGATGAGCAGCCAACAATGAAGAGGAGAAATCTTTTGGAAAGCTAAAGCACGAGGTTACTTGGAAGAGGAACCATATCCACAAGAGGCACTGCCAGCCACGAGACGTCACAGCGATCGACTTGGTCCCAAGATGACCCACGAGACATGATCATCAAATACCGGTGAGTCTGCACATTATCTCTTCCCTCTTACAACAACTTATTTATATTCGTGGGGTTTCGCCTTTTGAATTGGGTTAGATAGATGCATGTTTCTTCCTACATGGCGCCCAACTGAAATCCCACACAAAAGTTTTGCATGTTTATTTTGAGCCAATTTGTAAATTAATTTAACATTAAAGATTTGTGGTAGCAACTAAGTTTATTTGGGTTTGTGATCCGTTAAGAAACTTTTAGGATGGACTTGACCCATCTAAATGACGAAGAGATCAACTACGAGTTGGCCTCATATGTCATATGGTTAATCTAGGTTCCATGACTCATAGAGTCAAAGTTCAAAAGTTGAGGGCCGCAGTTCAAGATGACCGGACTCGAAACATTTTTCACAACAGTTCGGATCATGTTATGAGTCCGACTGTTGATATAGAATCCTGTCAGATAGCGATTTATGAGCTACAGAAAGCTGTCGGACCTGCTCTTCAGAGCACCGATAAGGAAAATTTATGTCAATGACGGTTGCGACTCGTACATTATAGGAACAGGTTGGCATGTCTCAAGCCACCGGGTTTCCTAGCAGACGCGCACAGATCGCTCGACGCGCTTGTCAGAGTGTTAATCAGTGACGTGAACAGTATTTTAACCAATCCAGTGAGTGTGGCAGGTTATTGAAGTTCAGGAGGGGCGGTGCCAAATCCAATCGACAGCTGCTACGTTACGCCACCAATGTGCGAGGAAGAAAAGTTTTTCATTGTAAAGAAAAACATGAACGCCGATTATGCGGCGATCGTGACCGCAGCCAGACCATACACTATATAGGAAACGGTGGAGATCTGCACCAGCTACGACGAAACGAGGATTCTTCTGAATAGGCAATGCAGGGTTCCAATTCCGCACAGTGCGCTTTTAGAACCTAGCTTCGCAACACCCACTGTTGCACCAAGACCAGCACCGGAAAATCAGCATCAACCACGGTTCGGTAGGGTACACACAGTAGAGTTGGAGGAGAACTCGGCAGGCGGATTGGTCGACGGGCAAAGTTCATCGCTCGATGAAGACGGAGCACATTCGCAACATGATGATGGACAGACCAGCTTACTGAGCTAGTCAGCGCGCTGAAGATGCAGTTGACGACGAGGAACACTAGGCCAACATTTACGTCAGCACAAAATTTGGAGAAGGCGAACGTCGCACAGTAACACAGACAGTACGCGTCACAACCACTCACGCAGCAGACACAGCGCCAGTACAGCACTCAGGTACAGAGACAGCAGCCTCTACCCGCGCAGCACCACTTTCGGGAGTTGCAAGCTCCCAAAAACCCAGCGCGAGACGAGCAAGACAGAGCGGTGGAACACAAACTAGAACCGATAGTCCGTCCGTCTCTGGTCTGGAGATGATCTGCTGGAAATGCGATGAGGAAGATCTGCTGGAGCTGCGATGAGGAAGGACATCGTTTCATGGACTGTGCAAAATCACAGGCAATTCTTTTCTACTATCGTTGTAGACGACTGGGATACTCTCTACGCAGCTGCATCATGTGTCGGACAGAATCGGGAAACGCCACCGCGGGGAATCTGAAATAGAGGGTAAGGAATCTCCGCAACCAATAGAAAACCCCTCCTATACAACCGAACTAGGACTACTAAATACAATCATCATTAATCCCGGACTAGACAACCGCCCACATGCAATCATTAGCGTACTGGGCAAAGAAATGACAGCACTACTAGATAGCGGGGCGAACTGCTCACTGCTAGGTGGCAACAATGTAAAGATCGTCGAGCAACTAAGTCTGCGCAAAGGAAACGTGATTGGAGGCATCAAAACAGTGGAAAAAATTTCACACTTCATTCGAGTGTCGACACTTTTTAACAACCGGAACGAGACCATCCCACTGCTGCTGGTTCACGATTCCAGATTGCCTGATCCTGGACATGAACCTTTGGGACAAGTTCGGAGTCAAAGCAACATGCTGCAGTCTGGAAACGGAGCTGGAGGAAACGGAGCTGAACGAGGATGAGCCGATGATAGTCCTGAGCGCAGAACAACACAGACAACTTAAAGAAACGCTTGCAAAGTTCCCATGTACTATATACATTCTCTTGTACCGCATACATTCCAAAAACCAAAATCACAAATCCCAAACTAAGATGAAAAATAGTATCAAGACCCTAAATGATAAATCCCTAATCTTTCCATCTCTAATCTTTCCCACGATCCAAGCATAGTCATTAAATCATAAACCCGAAACCTCACAAAATAATTAACTTTCCCATTGAAACTAAACCCAAAGCATACGGCATTAAAATAAATCTTTACACAAGTAAACAACCACTTCTGACCTAAATCATTTCACAGCACTTGACTTACAAACCAAAATATTCATGTCATCTATCCTCTCAAGTAAACATAAAATAACCAAACCAGAAATGAAACGTAACACGAAACCGCTATAAAATAACAGCGTTCTCGGTTATGCAATATTAAGCCTTTCCTTATTTTTCTTTCCACTGATTTGTCATGACTATGTCAACACAACGTTATACTGGTTCATTGGATAGGAATGAACTTTGTTGATTATTCTATAGACACGCCCCGACAGCGTGTAATTTCCCCTGCGCGTCAAGCTTTAACCTGACTGGTTGAAACAGTAAATAATATTGTAGACGTTGAACCACGTTTCTCGCTTAGGTAATAATGTAAGCAGTACTAGATTTAGGCAGGCTAGTTTTTAAGCAATGAGAAATAAAGAAAATTGAACAGTAATGTTTCGAAAAGTGTTTTTGAGACATTGGACTTGAATTGTCGTTTTTAGCATCAATGCCGAAATGTCCAGCAGCCCCAAAGTGAGATAAATGTGAAAAACCCAGATGGCTAAATGTGAACACCTCAGATATTTGTATATTTGTAAGATGGCTAAATGTGAGCATCCCAGATGGCGACCGTGAACAAGCGATAAACGGTGCGAACCAGCAAGTGAAAGGAATAATTTAAACCGACCGTGAACAAGTGATAAACGGTGCGAACCAGCAAGTGAAAAGAACAATTTAAACCGACCATGAACAAGTGATAAACGGTGCGAACCAGCAAGTGAAAAGAACAATTTAAACCGACCGTGAACAAGTGATAAACGGTACGAACCAGCAATGGAAAAGAAGAATGAACAAGTGACTTTCGTGTTAAAGTGTTGTAGCTTGTTTGCCACCAGTATGACTGTGCGGCGAGAAGAAATGAACTGTTGGTTACAAAATAATTGCGGCGAGAAGAAATGACTAGAACTATTGGTTACAAAATAATTACGGCGAGGAGAAATGACTAGAACAATTGGTTACAAAATAATTCCAAGGATAATAAAAGTAACGAAGAGTGTCTGACCAAAGTGAAGTTCGATTTTAAACAAAGTGACTTTTGAACTATGACCAAAGCGAAGTTCGATTCTGAACAAGTGACTTTTTGAAATGACTGGTTATACCTGGATAAGGACATTCAAGTGTTTGCCAGTGGCAACAAATTCAGACTACTGATTGGTGATCGATAAGCATGCAAGTTTGCTTTTGGCAATGAAACAAACGAGTGAAATCATTCATACCGAAGAAGAATTAGTGCCACGCAGATACAGTGACCCAAGGAAACGGAGATCAACCACGGAGCCGATATCAGAAGAGTAAATTATACATACAGTGACCCAAGGTAACGGAGATCAACCCCGGAGCCGATAGCAGAGGAGTAAATTAAAGGTACAGTGATAATAGCAAATTCAAAAAAAAATTTTGATTGAGACAATGATAGTAGTAAATCAGGACAATGATAGTAATAAATTAGAAACTAGACAAAAATGAAGCCAAATTTAACCACCAACTCGAGGAAGAGTACCAGTATATATACCCTACTACAAGACCATACACTCCTAGAGAGATGAAATTGAAGCACAAATTAAGAAAATAAAAAATGAAAAAATTATTGAACCATCAATTTCACCTTATAATAACCCAATATTACTAGTCCCAAAGAAATCAACTGATAACTCCAAAAAATGGAGATTAGTAGTTGATTTTAGGTAATTGAATAAGAAAATTTTAGCAGACAAGTTTCCATTACCAAGAATTGATACTATTCTAAATCAGCTTGGTAGAGCAACATATTTTAGTACACTAGGGGCCCTATTCTCACAGTCACGTCACTTAGTGACTAGAAGGAAATTTTCTTCTAGTCACTAGGAGACGTGACTGTGAAAATAGGGCCCTAGACCTGAGGCCCTATTCTCACCGTCACCTCATCTCACCTCACTTGAGTTACCTCACTTACCAGTCACCTCACCCACGAAGAGGTATTCCGAGACTCACTTTAGGTGAGGTGACTGTTGGGTGACCGTCGTCACCCAGGTGACTCTCAGAATCGCAATTTATCAAGTCCCCTCACGGAAATTGTAAAGTGACTGCTAGGATCACTCAATCACTGACCCGGATATTTCGAAAGTGCATTGTGTCGATTGATTGATTGGTTGGCATTTTGAAATCCAAGATGGCGCCATTTTGAAATCCAAGATGGCGGCTTCCGGTTACCATAAAACACTTAAACCACCATCAATATGGGTGTCATTTGAAAGGTATTGATTAGTAGAATGTGAAAATTGACGATTGGCGCCATTTTGAAATCCAAGATGGCGGCTTCCGGTTACCATAACACTTAAAACCACCATCAATATGGGTGTCATTTGGAAGGTATTGATTAATAGAAGGCGATAGTTGACGATTGGAGCCATTTTGAAATCCAAGATGGCGGCTTCCGGTTACCATAAAATACTTAAAACCACCATCAATATGGGTGTCATTTTTAAGGCATTGATTAGTAGAATGCAAAAATTGATGATTGGTGCCATTTTGAAATTCAAAACGAATTTGACTTGGTTTGTCTGCTAGAGCCAATCAACCAGATTTTCATGTGAGAGGTGACTAATAAGATAGGATCTTCCTGTATTTCGATGTTACCAATAAAAAAACTGTCTATAATAATCCGTTTTGTGAAATCGGCATAATGATCCATTCGGCGAAATGGTAACCGACGAACTTACCCGCCCGCTTTTTTTAAATAATTTGTTAATTGCTTTTAATAAGAGCGTTGAACTGAGAGGGAAAACAAACGCTACGCACAAAGTGTAAATAATAGCGCTTGCCGTGAAGCAAGGAAACTTTCGACAGCCATAATCAATCAAGGTGTGAGATGTTTAAATAAACAAATTTCTTTTTGAGTGTCATTGAAGCAAGCGTTTACCGGCGCATGACGGGGAACGTGTAATTTAAGGCAATATATTCTGATTCCTGATTCCTTGGTTCCAGTACTTGAGTATGAAGCGCTGCTGAATAGATAACGAATGCTTGTTTATGTAAAATATTTCTGAAGTGAATCCCAAAAGGTATTGCCGTTACCGGGATATCATTTCGAAACGTGTGAATGTGAATATTGAAACCCGTTCTAAAATTAAATTGAAGCTGAAGAACAGAATTGTATTGTTCAAAAATAAAACGAAATAGAATTCGTGAATAAAAAAAGATAATTTGACAATGTTGTTTTAAAACAACATTGCGAAGACCATCTCAAAATTATCCCCATAACGTATTAAAACTGTGAGACAATTTTCAGAAAATTTGAGAAAAATTGGTTTGCGCCTTTAAGGGTTAAATGAGTAAATAATCTAGCTCCACACAGTTTCGATAAATTTATTGAATAGGAAGTGTTTCAGTTTTTCTTTAAATATAAAAAAACTTGCAAAGAAGCTTCAACTTATTTTATTTTCTAACAATCGAGCGTAATTTACGATTTTCTGCTCCAGTATTTATTCCATAAAAACATGGGACATTTTTTTCATGTGCTGTTTTTTTTACCAAAATTCTGACGGCTGATTGAAAAATATATGTTTGCCCTTTCATTAGGCTTCATACCATGATTTTTTCAAATAATATTCTGACAAAAAACCGTTTAAATATGCAAGCATAAATTAATGCCGTTTTCGTCGGTTAAAAAATTAAGCGAGCGCAAAGAAATGGGCCCTTAGAGATAAATGTTAATATAAGCAATAAAAGTGATATTACTAACCCGGATAGAAATTAACAATAATAATTACCCTACCAACAATCACAAAATAATTAATGTTATGCTTATTATTATGTTTCCACATTATTATGCGCAGAATTATTTCAGTAGATTTACAATGAAACTTCATATAACGTTTATTTTCATTCACCACAAAAAAATGATGTAGAGAATTAGCATTAAATATTACTGTTTCTAAAGGCCGATTTCTTCACCGTCGCCTAACTTTCCAACCAGGTTCACCAGTACGTTTAAACTTAGCTCAAGCCTTAGTGATGGTGAAGAAATCGGCCCTAATAAAAAATCCGGAAAATTGATTTCTTTAATGTTTAGGAATACAGTGAAGACCCGTTTTTATCAGAGCCTTGGTCAATTTAAGCCTGATAAAACGGGGACATTGACAAAATTGGGAGATACATTTTTCTTTTGAATAATCCGAAGTTCGTAAAATATTTGTCTTTAATCCATAGACATAGCCTCATAACCATTTCTGATTTTTTAGTTTATTTTTTGCCTTTCTCATATAGAAAGGTTATGCAATCACTCTGAAAAACGTCAACCTAATCCCGGCCCGGAGGGCCGAGTGTCATATCCCATTCGACTCAGTTCGTCGAGATCGGAAAAAGTCTGTATGTGTGTGTGTGTATGTATGTGTGTGTATGTGTGTGTGTATGTGTGTGTGTATGTATGTGCGTATGTGTCAAATAATGTCACTCATTTTTCTCAGAGATGGCTAGACCGATTTGCCCAAACTTAGTCTCAAATGAAAGGTGCAACCTTCCCATCGGCTGCTATTGAATTTTGGATCGATCGGAATACTGGTTCCGGAATTACGGGTTTCAGAGTGCGGCCACACAGAAATTTCTCATATAAACTATAGGAAAAATTAAAAATAGAATTTTTATTTTTGATGTTAAATGTGTTCAAGGTGCATGAAACGTCGAGATTTGATGCAAACTCGAAAAAAAATTTGACGACGATTCACTTTTTTGGATTTTGGCACATTTTTGCCTTTCTCATATAGAAAGGTTATGCAATCACTCTGAAAAACATCAACCTAATCCCGGCCCGGAGGGCCGAGTGTCATATCCCATTCGACTCAGTTCGTCGAGATCGGAAAAAGTCTGTATGTGTGTGTATGTATGTATGTGTGTGTGTATGTGTGTGTGTATGTATGTGCGTATGTGTCAAATAATGTCACTCATTTTTCTCAGAGATGGCTGGACCGATTTGCCCAAACTTAGTCTCAAATGAAAGGTGCAACCTTCCCATCGGCTGCTATTGAATTTTGGATCGATCGGAATACTGGTTCCGGAATTACGGGTTTCAGAGTGCGGCCACACAGAAATTTCTCATATAAACTATAGGAAAAATTAAAAATAGAATTTTTATTTTTGATGTTAAATGTGTTCAAGGTGCATGAAACGTCGAGATTTGATGCAAACTCGAAAAAAAATTTGACGACGATTCACTTTTTTGGATTTTGGCACATTTTTGCCTTTCTCATATAGAAAGGTTATGCAATCACTCTGAAAAACGTCAACCTAATCCCGGCCCGGAGGGCCGAGTGTCATATCCCATTCGACTCAGTTCGTCGAGATCGGAAAAAGTCTGTATGTGTGTTTGTATGTATGTATGTGTGTGTATGTGTGTGTGTATGTGTGTGTGTATGTATGTGCGTATGTGTCAAATAATGTCACTCATTTTTCTCAGAGATGGCTGGACCGATTTGCCCAAACTTAGTCTCAAATGAAAGGTGCAACCTTCCCATCGGCTGCTATTGAATTTTGGATCGATCGGAATACTGGGTACGGAATTACGGGTTTCAGAGTGCGGCCACACAGAAATTTCTCATATAAACTATAGGAAAAATTAAAAATAGAATTTTTATTTTTGATGTTAAATGTGTTCAAGGTGCATGAAACGTCGAGATTTGATGCAAACTCGAAAAAAAATTTGACGACGATTCACTTTTTTGGATTTTGGCAAATTTTTGCCTTTCTCATATAGAAAGGTTATGCAATCACTTTGAAAAACGTCAACCTAATCCCGGCCCGGAGGGCCGAGTGTCATATCCCATTCGACTCAGTTCGTCGAGATCGGAAAAAGTCTGTATGTGTGTGTATGTATGTATGTGTGTGTGTGTATGTGTGTGTGTATGTATGTGCGTATGTGTCAAATAATGTCACTCATTTTTCTCAGAGATGGCTGGACCGATTTGCCCAAACTTAGTCTCAAATGAAAGGTGCAACCTTCCCATCGGCTGCTATTGAATTTTGGATCGATCGTAATACTGGTTCCGGAATTACGGGTTTCAGAGTGCGGCCACACAGAAATTTCTCATATTAACTATAGGAAAAATTAAAAATAGAATTTTTATTTTTGATGTTAAATGTGTTCAAGGTGCATGAAACGTCGAGATTTGATGCAAACTCGAAAAAAAATTTGACGACGATTCACTTTTTTGGATTTTGGCACATTTTTGCCTTTCTCATATAGAAAGGTTATGCAATCACTCTGAAAAACGTCAACCTAATCCCCCAATTTTTTCGACTCTCATAAGGTTTCTGGATTTTAACAGGGGCGTAGTTGATTGTTTACGGAGAGGGGTTACACCCCCCCCCCTCTACTGTTCACTTCCCTCCTTTAAAAATCTCCTTAAATCACCCCTCAGACCACCACCCCATCCAGCCCTCATACCCCTCCCTTTCAACCCCATCATCTTTAAACCACCACTATATCACAAAGCATACCAATTTAAGCTCGGGAGTCGTTCGTTCATGGGACTTTCGCCCTCCTCACATACCCACCCCCGCATGACAAAATGAGTTAGCAAGCAGATAACATTGATCTAATGCTGATTAGGCTAATGGAGTATTATATTTTTTTATTTCAAGTGTTTCACCGTCAACACGTAGCTCATCAAGTTCGTGGCTGGCATGCCATTGTGTATAAGTGCAAAGTGTACTAAGAATGTAATGGACATTTCCACAATTATGTTGAACATAAAAAGCCTCCGTGCCATAGTTTAGAGGAATGAGAAAGGCACAATTGCACCGCTAGGTGGATTAAAACAGGTTTTTCTTTAAGGGAGTCAGCACAAATTTTAAAAAATAGGGGAACCCGGGGCTATTCGGGCCTACTTAAGCGAATCACCCTTTTAGATAAATAGATGTGAAAAAATTTACTGGCAAAGGTCCTAATTGTTAGTTTGAAACCACAGCTACATTTTGGTGCCATAAAAGGTTCATTTGCACCACTCAATGGCATCGCTAGGCGACGATTTGTAAACCTCTACGTGTTTCCATCCATTTTACAATATAGGGGTAATTCGGAACTCCCTACGGGGCAATTCAGACCGTCATTTTTCTTTAATTTTTTGCAATGGAATTATGTTTACCTATGAAATATTAATAAGAGCCACTCCTTAAGCAAAAAAAAATTGCTTTACAAAAATTTAATCTAGTAAGTCACAGCTGTCGATTGGCGGCCTATGTATTTTCTCTTCTGTGGCGTGTGCAATGGTGTGCGCAGCCGCAAGCCTCTGAACGGTGGTTGACGGAATAGGGGGTCCGAACAGCCCCGTACGCTCATTTCGTAGAGAAATGGTGAGCGTCTCGAAAATATCTATGTTTTCACCCAAAAATAGAAGCCTCAAGCTTTCCAAAGCACTTTTTATTGTTTTCACTTTTATTTATTGCTTTAATCACGGTTGTACCATTACAATAATTTTTGTTTTGAGGATAGCAAAAAAATGAAACACGTTGTATCTCCTTTCTACAAAGAACGAAGAATCAAATTCAGCACTCAAAATTAATGTTTCAGGATAGCGGTTCCACGAATATGTACGATAGTCAGAAAGTCTTGCTATTTTCTGAGAAATCGAGGGGATTCGAATTACCCCCACTGTCCTTATAGCCCCGGGTCCCCCTATATAAAAACAATGGGCCCTATTCTCACAGTCGTGTCACTTAGTGACTAGAAGGAAATTTTCTTCTAGTCACTAGGTGACGTGACTGTGAGAATAGGGGCTAATATTTTTGCATATTTCGGTTCTCTAAAATAAAAAAAAATGTTCAAAAAACAGATTTACTCGAAATCACTTTGGTTCATCGGCTATAGCCCATCAAACTACCAACTGTCAATTTTCATGAGGCTGACAAAATCGAGCCAACAAGCTGACAAAATCGAAAGTAGACAAAATCGGGAGCTGATAAAATCGAGTCTTCAATATATATACCCGCTTTTTTACTGTAAAGTCGATTTTACATTGAAGTTTGCTTAGAAACAATAAAATTTATTATTTTTGCACTTTTCGGTAAATTATTGTAAAATTACTGTACAGTCACAGTGAAAACTATAGCTTTGTGACTTTACATTTCTATTCGGGATGAAATGGCATTCTCAGTAATTCAGCTGTAACTCAAACTCTCCGTAGTGTAATTTGAAAACTCGTACAGCATAGACAATTTGAAGGTATGCGATCTTTAAATGTTGACCAGCTCTAGCCGTGAGCTATGCCGCAATTTCCTGAAACCAAGACCTTAAGGTTGGAATGGTTATCCTGAAGATTCCTGTGTAGCAAAGAATTGCCTGATTAGCCGGTACACGCGGTAATATTTTTATTATACTCTTTCTCACTTTAACAAACGTATTCTATCTTTATTCCAACTTTCCAAATAATATCCAACCTTTTTTCGGGCTTCTTCTGCTACTTCATCCCCACTTGGATTCTTCTTTTGTTGTCGATCTTCCATTTTCCTTACGACGGCCTTTGTCGTCCGCTGTGCTAGAACCGATGAAGGGGTGACGATGTTGGCATTCGCTGAGAGACTCCTTGCTGTGTCAATCTTCACCAAGAATGGTTGTGGCCTTGGTTTTCGGCTAGTTCTCGCAGGCAAGTCGGAATACCCGAAACAAAGGCGTCAGCGCTTGGTAATGATAATGAACCACCAACGGACTACGCGTCTTTCACAGCGTATAAGCAAGGTATTTTAATAAAAACTGCGAGGGCTTGTAAACAACATAACGCAAATCGTGGTTTAATCATTTTATGGGGCATTCTTCAAAGCTTATGGGGAACCTATATCCTTCGAGACTTTACCTAATGTCCAATTACTCTTCTAACTTTTTACACTTCACTTTTGTAATTTTTCGCGTCTCTAACTCCTATTTAACTAACTTGCCTGTTCAACACTTTCCGGGTAAGCAATCAGCCTTTGCAATGATTTGTTGCATGATGCGAGTAGAGCGGGATGGGTCATTTTCCTTCTGTAAAGTTCATTGCCCCCATCTGTGGTACATAATGCAATGCAAACTACTCAAATTGATCGCCATCCCACCAATGTCTTCGCCTGCCACCACCCTCTATCAATCGATGCCAGCTAGTGGTGCGTTTGAAAGGTATGCTGGGTGGGAGAGGGAATAGCATAGTTGGTAAGTCATTTGCCTTGTACGCAGCCTACCTGGGTTCGATTCCTAACCGCATATAGTTATAGATTTTCTTCATATTTTTATAACCCGAAGAGGCGAATAACCTTAGGGTTAAAACGTTAGTGTGCTTCTTGAGGGTTTATCAACCGTGACTCTCATGGGAGGTCGGTTTACAACAAACACATCAAATATAAACATTTTCTGCTTATAATTTCGAAAAAAAAATGTACGACAATAAAAAACACGATAATCCAAACTTCAAGAATTCCGCCGCTTACAGGTCTTTGATTTCCATCATTTATTTACTTGCCTCCTATAAAAATTTCATTCGGATTTTTAGTATTTTGTGGTAACCGCAAGCTGCCACTTTGGATTTCAAAACGGCGCCAATAGTCAATTTTCGCCTTTTACTAATCACTACCTTTCAATTGACACCCATATTGATGGTGGTTTCAGATGTTTTATGATAACCGGAAGCCGCCATCTTGGATTTCAAAATGGCGCCAGTCGTCAATTTTGGTCCTCTACTGGTCACTACCTTCCAAATGACACCCATATTGATGGTGGTTTTAAGTGTATTATGGTAACCGGAAACCGCCATCTTGGATTTCAAAATGGCGTCAACGTCAATTTTCGCATTCTACTAATCAATACCTTTCAAATGACACTCATAATAATAGGGGTTTAAGACGTTTTATGGTAACCGGAAGCCGCCATTTTGGATATCAAAATTCCGCCAATCGTCAATTTTCGCCCTCTACTAGTCACTACCATTCAAATGACACCCATATTGATGGTAGTTTTAAGTGTATTATGGTAACCGGAAGCCGCCATCTTGGATTTCAAAATGGCGCCAATCGTCAATTTTCGCATTCTACTAGTCAATACCTTTGATATGACACCCATATTGATGGTGGTTTTAAGTGTTTTATGGTAACCGGAAGCCGCCATCTTGGATTTCAAAATGGCGCCAATCATCAATTTTCGCCATTCAAAAACTTCCCAGCTGCCATTGGCCAAAAGAAAAAGATACCCGAAAATTCTAAAAAAAAATCTAAAAATAAACGCAACACTTTTTGGTTCTAGTCACCTAAATTTTTTAGGTGAGAATTTAGTCATTTTTTTCCTTCTCACGGTGACCGTCGTCACTCAAAATGACTCTGGGAATCGCTCTGCCAGGTGACTTCTGTCACCTTGGGTGACTATAGTCACCTAGGTGACTGCGGTGATCGCTTTTTTCGCTCTCACCTCACCCAACTAGGTGAGGTGACGGTGAGAATAGGGCCCCTGATGTCAGGATTTCATCAAATTCCTTTAGAACAAAATTCACGAAAATGTACAGCATTTTCAACACAATCTGGACATTTTCAATTTACAAGATTACCTTTTGGACTAAACATATCACCCAATAGCTGTCAGCGAATGATGACAATAGCATTAGCCGGACTAACCCCGGAACACGCATTTGTCTACATTGACGACATAATAGTAGTAGGATGTTCATTACAACACCATTTAACAAATTTAGACAAAGTATTTTCAAGATTAAGGCAGTATAATCTAAAACTTAATCTAGATAAATGTAAATTTTTCAACACCGAAGTAACTTATCGTGGTCATAAAATAACTGATAAAGGTATTTTACCAGACAGTTCAAAATATGAAACCATAAAAAAATACCCAATACCACAAAACGCAGACGAAGTAAGACGTTTTGTTGCTTACTGTAATTATTATAGAAAGTTTGTATCAAATTTTGCAACCACAGCTCACCCATTAAACCAACTATTAAAGAAAAAACAACCATTTATTTGGACAAACCAATGTCAAAATTC
The DNA here is from genome assembly GCF_030247195.1 of Topomyia yanbarensis. Classification (NCBI taxonomy): domain Eukaryota; kingdom Metazoa; phylum Arthropoda; class Insecta; order Diptera; family Culicidae; genus Topomyia; species Topomyia yanbarensis. The sequence continues at coordinate 99,878,384 of NC_080670.1, read as the reverse complement.
CTTTACTTTATTAAAATCGCAATTAATGTCTCCAGTATTATTACAATATCCAGATTTTTCAACACATTTTACTTTGACAACCGATGCTTCAGATGTTGGATCAGGAGCAGTATTGTCACAAAATTTCAATGGCAATGACTTACCAATAGCTTTCGCCAGCAAAAGTTTCACACCTGGTGAATGTAACAAATCCACAATCCTAAAAGAACTTACAGCAATACATTGTGCAATCAACTATTTCAAACCTTATTTATACGGACGAAAATTCATTGTTCATACAGACCACAGACCATTAGTGTTTTTGTTTAATATGAAAAACCCTACTTTAAAATTAACACGAATGAGACTAGATTTAGAAGAATTTAATTTGACTATAGAATACATAAGTGGAAAATCAAATGTAACCGCTGATGCATTATTACGCATATCGATAACATCAGATGACTTAAAAAGGATGAATACATTTGTTGCTAATACGAGATCCATAACTAAAGAAATTAATAAAAATAAAATAAATAATAATAACAATGATAATACAAATCAGAATAACTATAATACAAATAACAATAAGAACTACAATAATAATGTAAATAAAACTGTACATAAGAACATTCAAAAGGACAAATACAACAACGAAGACGATAGTAAATCTGATCAAATTTCTATCTACACGACAAACAACCCGACAGAGACAAAAAATTTATTAAAATTTAAAGTAGAATTTAATGATAGCCTAATTATGTGATGCGTCTGGCATAGGACCCGATAAATCAACTATTATAATCGACACACACGGACGGTGATAACAGGAATAAAAGAAAGAACTGCTGTATACCATCTGCCGCCGGCGGTGGCTGAAATGGACTGACGAAATTGAAATTTTATTCAATGTGTATTATGCCATTGCAATTTTTTTTTTAAAAATTATGTCACCCCCCCCCCCTTCAAAATCGCTGAAAAAAATCAGGGGGCAAATAATTTTTTTAAAAAAACCAAAATTCAAAAAAATGTCACGTTTTATAGAGCAACAATAGCTTCCATAGAGTTTTGCTTTTCGTAACTGAAAACTATTATGGTAGTTTTAGAAATTACCATCCCATGATAATTTTTATTTTGACCATTCTCGGGTAAATGTGAATTTTAAATGAGATCATCGATCCAGTCCAACATCAAATGAAACGTTTGCTGGTTGCGGAAGGAAGGACCCATCTGTGTATTATCAAACGAAAATCTCATGGAAAGGCTAATACAGACCGACTTCTGAATCGATTCCATTTTAAACGCAACAGTCGTTAGAGACATAATCGATCGTTGCATTCGAAAATAATTTCGATAAGGAAACAATCTGAATTCAAATCAGACTCCTGGCGATTTATATGTGGTTCAATATTCAATATACATGAGCTTTACCGAGAAGTTTTTGACAATTAAAGATTTCATATGGGATCGTAGCGTTCATACCGTATTTCCGCAGCCATACGTGCGATTCTTATGAACTTGATCAGATCAAAATCTGCTACCAAACCTTCCATTTAAGGCTAAGCTTGTGAAAATCGAATAAGTCGTTTTCCAAGAAGCCGAAGAGACATTAATTCTGAAATATTCCAAGAACCAGAAACATGCGAAATTTTCGAGATAGACGCTGGAATCAAAAGAACTTTGTCTGGCCATCAGCGATCAAGAATGCTCTAGCAAAGCTAAATATAGATCTTACAAATAATGGTATCATCGGCACTTACCGCAGGGGGAACCGGCAATCCATTATCGATGTCAATTTTTGTAGCCTTGGAGTAACCGGAAAAATGGACTGAAAAGTGTGCGAGGATATATCCACAACGACCACCAAGCGATCTGGTACAGCATTGATAACAGGACTATGAACTACACATGAATATGAATATGTGGGAGATATATAAACGAGTGAAGATGGAAAACAGCGATTTTTCACAGGAACGTGTCCGTCGAAGAACTTGAATTTGAGGGTATCCTCTTCAACCTAAATGCGAACGAGTTCACGGCACTACTAACAAGGGCGTGTAATGCGACCATACCAAGGGATGGGAAACCGAGAAACGGTCACCGGGTGCAATACGACGATTATCGATCTATGTATAAGTTGCCTCCGAGCTTGGAGAAGAAGTCGGAGGTCACTTCGGTTTCTCATCTCGCTCAGTTCAGAAGCTAGAAATCGCTCCGCTGCAATAGCAGGGCAAATAATCAAATTTACCCACGCGACACTTGGTCTATTTGCAAAGGCAAAAATTGATTCCTTCTGCCTAGTGTGTAAAACGTGAACAAACAATGAGTGACAATGCAAAGCAAAAGTATATCACGATGCGGGCAAACTGTGTTGCTCTTGACTACACGAAATATCCGGTAATACCATCAATTCATGAAGGGGAGCAAATGTTGAAGGTGAACTTGAAGTTCAACGTAGCTTGCGGTACTTTATGCGGTGCAATTCCACCATTTACGTCATGCGGTACTGAATATGTTAAAAAACATTAGTCAAGCAGAATCATTCGATTCCCAGAACAACATGAAACACGTCATCGAATGTAATGACATTTTATACAGTATCCCAACGTATATAGATGTTGATAGTATTGAAATAAAGATACATGACCTGGCACCACGTACTAGTTCCTTCGCTTCAAACTTCAAACAAATGCTGTCAAAATACGGAGAGGTGAATAGTGTTAAGGAAGATACTTGGAGGAACTTCTTCCCAAGACTCCGCAACGGCGTTCGTGTGGTGAGAATGCGTCCGACAAAACCTATTCCCTCTTACTTGACTTTCACATGCAAATCACCTCATGGTGTTGAATATTCTCAACGAATTCTAGTCACGCACCCAGGACAGATTCCTACCTGTCAATATTGTGATCATCCGCTACACTACGGAAAACCTTGCGCAGAGAATGCTAAAGAAATTCCACCTGATACGACCAATGCCGGTATACAACCATCGTATGTTAAACCACAACCAGTTGGTAAACCAACGACTGCAGACCGGGCATTCACAAGCACCAGCTCAACAACGATCGGCCTCAGTACCACTAAACTAACTGCCATTACCAATATCGAAGTAACAACGATTACAGCAAATGTTTCCAAACCAACAACCAACACCACCAATAAGGAATCTAATACCGATGAAGAAGGATTTACAATAGCGACCCGTAAGCACAAACAACAAATAAGAACATCCGATGATGAGCAAGATGAATGCAGTACCGATGATGACATGGACGTAAACGAAAACGCGAGAGAAGACGGACCAAATGACCCCCAAGGTGCGCTCCACGGCTCAGTTGTGCTAACGCATTGAGCCGTGTCAAATATATTTAAAATTAAAAAGAAGTCAGAAAGCTCGAGGGAAGCGAGCTGCAAGAACCGCTCTCAACAAAGCAGTCAAGCTGTACAAGAAAACCTTGCCACAAAGCCAACGCGAATTTCCTTAGGAGAGACCTACAAAGTTGGCATAACAAAGATAAAAGGCTCAGCTGCACCACCTGAAAGGTGCCCGGAAAAGATGGAGGTCACCATTGAAAGGTTTTCCCCACAACATGAATCTATTTTCGCCGCACAGTGAGGAGGATGATCACAAAGATGAAGATTGATTTACCAACTTATCGAGATGGCGAAAGACATAAAAGTGAAGCGATACATGAGAGCCCGGATATGTTCAAAACGATCCGATAATTGGAAGCGACAAAAGCTGATGTTGCTTCCGATGCCGGGAGAACATGGAGATCTTTCAGCGTAGTCAACATATCCCTTGGTAATGTTAGAGAGAAGGAGTAATCCTGAACAAGCTAACGAAGTACGCGGACCGTGAGAACGGCATCTCATGTAATTCGGCTTCCTTATAGGCAGGTCTACAGTGAAATCCATCCAAACGGTTGTGGGAGCTTTGGAGACAGCAGAGATAAGGATATCGTTTTTGCGTGGTGGTTCCCTTAGGCGTGAAGAATGCTTCAATAGTACTAGCTGGGAAGCAATCGCCCATTCGCTGTACAGCATGAGTAACTCTGCAGGATATTATAGAGCTACTTTCAGTACCGAACACTGATCTACGAGACAGACAAGGGAGAATCACAAATACAACTGACGTTCCTCGACTCGATGCTGTGGAACGCAGTGTACGATGGAGTATTGAAGCTGAACCTTCTCAGAGATATTACAATTTTCGGCTTCACGGATGATGTGGTGTTCCAAGTAATCGGACAATCGCTAGAAGAGGAGACACTCGACACGTAGACGATTGCCAATCATAAAACAGAGTTGGTGATGACTAGCAGCCGAAAGACAGCGCGGTCGGAAAATATATCATCGATTTGAACTTTTAAAGTTACGATGATTATGTTAAGGGGAAGGCTGTGAGAGCAACCACAGCTTTGCTTGAGGTGCCAGTGTACTGGGCACCACGAACCAGCTGGAATCGCCGGACCGAAGCATGTGAGCAGACTAGTTTCACCGTCAGGGACAAGATCGAGTAGGTCGAGTGAAGCACCAGCGGTGGGTCGTCGAGTTTTCAACGAACCGGAAGCAGCGAACCAGAAGCTACGCTCCATCCGGTATCGCCGAATCGTCCTCGCCAAGTACTGGTTGGCCCTTTGAGTAGGATTTATGGACTATGCGAGAAAATTGCGACAAACTGGGAGCTAAATGACTCACGCAACAGGCATCGGTATCGGGAGAACTTCCGACGAGGAATTGAGATGGCTCGCGAAAACAGGAACTAAATGGTTCACAGAAACGGGAGCCAAATGGCTAACGGAAGTTCACCACTGCGATTAGCCGGATATGTGTTCGGAGCTAAACCGCTCTAATGTATCATTTTGTCTTAAGACTGAATCAGCCTCCCCACGATATAACACTTCGATGCAGTCTTGTGGAACAAAAGGAAGGAAGAGAAGTAAGGACTATTAGTAGCGGTTACGCACAAAAGTGAATCCCACCTAGAGCCAATGCACTTTTGAAGCTATTTAACCATACTATAAAACATACAGACATTTTCAGATATCGACGAACTGAACTGGTATATGACACTCCGGGTGTAGCTTAAAAAGTCGAATTTCAGAGTGATTGCACAGTCTTCCTTATATGAAAAAGGCAATAAATGAACTTGCTATACATTTCATAAATCCGTACGACTATCAAATGAATTTATCTGATGTGGCTACCTACTGCGCAACAAGATGGAGAAAAATGCAAAGATTTCGAAGATGTACACGGAACCGAGCCGAATTACTATCATGTACTAAACAAACAAATCTACAAGTCTTCAAGCACAAGCGATAAACCAAAGCTGATGTTTCCACTAGAGTTCGAAAAAGTATAGTACGCACAGGATGTACGTTCGCCAGGCTACTGTATACGAAATACGCAATAGAAAAAAATATCAGAGAAAACCATATCTGAGATGAATAATTCCATTGACGCACACTTTACCTTTGGATTCATTCCAGAATGTTTTCCAAAAGTCCATAAGTGAAATGTTGCGATCCTGTTTCTGTACATTGTTATCAAGCAGGTTCACCTTTGACCGATTTTCATGCCTTGTGTGTACAGTCGGTCCATGTGCCGCCACAACGGAACGAAAACTATTCAAGCAACCAAAAGTTAATACCTAAAGTACTCTTAAATGTTTACATTAAGTTCTTAAAGAACTTTCAAGCTTTCATTGGGAATTTAAAAATTGCACTGTTGGGAAAATTATTTAAAACGAAAACTTTAGCATCCCTTTCCTATGTGAACTTTTGATTGATTCAGTAATGTTTGCTTGAATTTTTCTAGTAAAACAAATAGCTCAACCCCGCTATACGAAATCACCCTGCGGAAACGTCCACGAGAACAATCGAAAGAAAATGCAAAAAGAAAAAAAATTGTGTTTATTAAAATAAATATTTATTTTTTGTTTGCCCCCCCCCCCCCCCTTCTGAAAAAAAATTTGTACTTGGACATAATTTTTAAAAAAGATTTGTAATGGCCTTATAGGGTTCAATATATCACAGATGAAAGTATTTCACATATTGTTGCGTGGTCGACTTATAGAGTTTAGGGGACGGCTATAGAATGCGCCCTGCCGCAACATAGTCTCCCCCACAAAACCGAAGGTTTTTAGTACAGCTACATTGTGTTTGGATATCTTACGTGATGATATGATGAAGGATATCGTTGATGGTAATTCCTCCATTGCTACTTTGATGATGTCGAATGATGCTGAACGTTGATTCAGAAGACGATCGAAGAATGTTATCGACAAAACACTTGCTGGGTTTTGAATACACTCCAGAATGATGCAAGAGGTGCAGTCGTCCTATGAGCCGGATTCCGAAGTGTATTCTGCTAAGCGGCTGCAAATTGGCCCACACTGGCATAGCTCCGCTGGGGGACTTTTGCTAAGCAGCTGCGAATTTGCTCACACCGGCATAGCCGAAGCGTCTCAATATCCACTTGTATCTTCTTGCAACCGTTGCAGCTCTCCGATGAAAGGTTTAAAAATCCTGGTCACGGCACCATTATGATGCGTCTGGCATAGGACCCGATAAATCAACTATTATAATCGACACACACGGACGGTGATAACAGGAATAAAAGAAAGAACTGCTGTATACCATCTGCCGCCGGCGGTGGCTGAAATGGACTGACGAAATTGAAATTTTATTCAATGTGTATTATAGGGTTCAATATATCACAGATGAAAGTATTTCACATATTGTTGCGTGGTCGACTTATAGAGTTTAGGGGACGGCTATAGAATGCGCCCTGCCGCAACATTATGTTTACAATTTGTAGAAGTACAAAATACAATATTGTGAAACGGGATCACAGCAACCTCTGACGACGAAGGTGCTTTTTTCGCTCCTGACACGATTTTGAGAAAATAAAGTTTTTCGTTCGCTGCTCTTCAACAACTCAGCTGATGAAGAGAACCATTTTGAATTTAGAAGTTCGTGTCCAAAGCGGATGGAGTTCGAGGAGATACGACCACAGACAACTCGCAAGCGGCCCAACCTCAGGCAATCCTCTCAAAACTGGCAAACCCGGAACTGGTACATTCCGGTGACCTCTTGCAGGTATTGTTGAACCCGACAAAGCCGTTCACTCCGGAGTATTTAACATTCAAGCCAATGTTTGAAGCGATGGCTGGCATGAGAAGAGATCTCCTGAGCTCGATTGAATGCAACATCAACTACAACTGGAATCCAGAAAATCGTGAGTATTCTGTTTGTGGGACTCAAGGCCGCCATCACGATAGATGCAGATAACAGCATTCTGGATGATCTTATTACACGTAAGTCAGATGTATTTGCCATTTTCTAAAAGATTGTTTCTAAAATTCGTTGGTTGGTTCGTTAGTATTATTATGGCAGTTGAACGCTGGAGGGTCCGACCAGCGACAGTCGTTTTTTCACTTGTTTATTGCTAATCCCTCATGTCGGAGACAGTGCGTATTATAGCGCATCATTGTACGAATAATGCGCAATACTTCCGACGTGATTCCCTTGCTTAAAATAAAAGAAATACGATTGTCGCTGGTCAGATTTTCTAGTTTTCAACTGCAGCCAGAATAGTTCGGAAAAACATCCGGATTACTCGGCCGCAAATTAAGAGCGAGTAAAGGCGCTTTAACCAAGGCTTATTAGCCAGGGCAAGGTGTAAATACCTCTGTCCCATCCCAAAGGACCAAAGGAGTGACATTATCTTTCTTAGCCAAGTCATTCCCAACGATTTTTATGATTATTATTATTATTTCCCCTTTAAACTGAAACGGTCGGTACGGTTGTCCTCGTTTCTTCCTCCTTTAAGATTCAAAACAATTCGTTAATTGACTTATTCATTAAATGAATAATTTAATTGCCGTCTAATTTTGAAACATCTTCAAACCCAACTCTGCACAGTAGGCCTGGCCGTTTTAATATTTGCTCATTGTACCTAGATTGTAGATTGTACCTAAAATTGTCATTGTCATTTCTCAGCCCACACCCTGGCAGACATTCATCCGCCCATCTAGACTCTGTCAAGATGAGGACCTACAAAGCCTAACTGTTCATATGTGCTAGTCCGTATAGCACACCAGTTTCTTCCACAAGCAGGCGCCAGCTGGTAACCAGTCCCACAAGTTACAGATACATTACATAGAGGATAGTTGGAGGCAGAAAATGAAGAGATAGTAGAGAGATTATGGTTCGCTGAAACGAGACAAGAAAAGCAAAATAATTATGATTAGTATCGTAGTTATAATAAATAAGTAAACGATTTCTCATCTGTTGTTTGTTTCCTTGTTCGTAGTCCTCCTTCCTGTTCCTGATCTGTTTGGGCTATTGGCTTTCCGTTTCCTTGGCCGTCACGTTCTCTTGCGCCGAGTTGCATATATTATAGCAAGAGAAACAAATGAAGACAAAAAAATGAAAATAAATGCGAAATGCTCTCCTTCCAGACCCCGAACATAACCCTTACTTTCCCTTTGCTTATCGTTTTGGTACCATCCGAGGAGCACTTGGCCTTGTATCTACTGCTCTTCCACCATCCTCGTGGTTTTCTCCATTTATCACTGGCGTCACATGTGATATTTGGGTACGGAAAATGATTTTCTGAGCAGACAATCAAATAAAAGAAGATTGTCAGGTAATTAGTGCACTTTCACCAGGTATCATATCGCATTAGTAGATACACATATTAAGTGTATCTACTATACGATATGATGGCCGGAAGGATAGATGCGCAACCCAAGCTCCCCAAATAGGCTGTTATTTTTGTTTACATACCCATTTTAGCAAACATGTACCACGTCTGAAAAGATAATGCTTCAAAATTCCAAAACTTTTAAATAGAATATTTTTGCATGATGAAATCGCAAAGAAAACTTTAGTAATTAATATAAAAATTAGGATCAACTCAGTCGTCAGAAAATCTCACACGAAAAGAAAAATGTTAAAAAAAAACACCCTTAATTTACACATGTTTTATTAATATGCTTGTTCGATCATGGATGTACACACAGAAAAAAAATATTGGTAAAAGTAAGTGTTCCGCTCTTAGCAAAAAACAGCCAACGCCAACTATTAGGTTGAAAGTAAAACTTTTAAATTAATCAAGAATAATAATCAAAGTAAAAGTTTTCCTTTGAAGCAAATGAAGAATAGTACTCAAAACAAGTTTTATTTTTAAACTAAGAGTATGCGTTGGCTGTTTTCTGCTAAGAGTGAAAAACTCTTACTTTTGCCAACATTTTTTTCCTTGTGTATGTCATCTGTGGACAGAGAATTGGGTGCCACGGTTTCTGAGATCTATCTTTTGTAAATATCTGTAGAAGTCGGTCTTACATTGACATTTGCTGAAGAAACGTGAAAGTCTTTTGTTTTTGTACTGTAGTAGCACTAATAAAAAATTACAAGGGGCAGCCCTATGGGATTGCTCGAACTGTAGGCGTAGGACTATACTACTTAATGTAAAATATTCATTTTCATAGTACATTTAGAGTAATAATTAATCAAATCTTGCGTATAGTTTAAGAACAACCAATTAATATCGAATGTTACATATTGAACCAAACCTTCTTGGTTATGAGGTCATTTCATTTGTAGTAGGGGATCGAATCCAGTTAAACCTATTTAAGAAGAAAGAAGACAGAAAAGCGTGACCGAACTAATATCTGCAACCAAATCTTTATATCACAAGATCAGTAAAAACTTTTCGATTGTGTGTGGTAAAAACCCCGGACCGGTGAAGAAAAATCAAATGTAATAAAATAATCAAATATAATCACATTTCATGTATAGACCAAGCTTTCTAGTTATATTTTGTTATAAAGTCATATATCATATATCGAAACTATAAATATAATCGAAAACAATTTAGGCCATTACAAATCTTTTTTTTAAAATTATGTCCAAGTACAAATTTTTTTCTGAAGGGAGGGGGGCAAACAAAAAATAAATATTTATTTTAATAAACACAATTTTTTTTTCTTTTTACATTTTCTTTCGATTGTTCTCGTGGACGTTTCCGCAGGGTGATTTCGTATAGCGGGGTTGAGCTATTTGTTTTACTACAAAAATTCAAACAAACATTACTGAATCAATCAAAAGTTCACATAGGAAAGGGATGCTAAAGTTTTCGTTTTAAATAATTTTCCGAACAGTGCAATTTCTAAATTCCCAATGAAAGCTTGAAAGTTCTCTAAGAACTTAAAGTAAACATTTAAGAGTACTTTAAGGTATTAACTTTTGGTTGCTTGAATAGTTTTCGTTCCGTTGTGACGGCAGATGGACCGACTGTACACACAAGGCATGAAAATCGGTCAAAGGTGAACCTGCTTGATAACAATGTACAGAAACAGGATCGCAACATTTCACTTATGGACTTTTGGAAAACATTCTGGAATGAATCCAAAGGTAAAGTGTGCGTCAATGGAAGTATTCATCTCAGATATGGTTTTCTCTGATATTTTTTTCTATTACGTATTTCGTATACAGTATCCTGGCGAACGTACATCCTGTGCATACTATACTTTTTCGAACTCTAGTGGAAACATCAACTTTGGTTTATCGCTTGTGCTTGAAGACTTGTAGATTTGTTTGTTTGGTACATGATAGTAAGTCGGCTCGGTTCCGTGTACATCTTCGAAATCTTTGCATTTTTCTCCATCTTGTTGCGCAGTAGGTAGCCACATCAGATAAATTCATTTGATAGTCGTACGGATGTATGAAATGTATAGCAATCATCAGTTCATTTTTTGCCTTTTTCATGTAAGGAAGACTATGCAATCACTCTGAAACTCGACTTTTTAAGCTACACCCGGAGTGTCGAGTGTCATATACCAATAGATTCAGTTCGTCGATATCTGAAAATGTCTGTATGTCCTATAGCATGGTTAAATAGCTTCAAAAGTGCATTGGCCCTAGGTGGGACTCACTTTTGTGCCTTACCACTACTAACAGTTCTTACTTTTCTTCCTTCCTTTTGTTCCACGAGACTGCATCGAAGCGTTATATCGTGGGGAGGTTAATTCAGTCTTAAGACAAAATGATACATTAGAGCGGTTTCTGTGAACCATTTAGTTCCTGTTTTCGCGAGCCATCTCAATTCCTCGTCGGAAGTTCTCCCGATACCGATGTCTGTTGCGTGAGTCATTTAGCTCCCAGTTTTGTCGCAATCTACTCACATAGTCCATAAATCCTACTCAAAGGGCCAACCAGTACTTGACGAGGACGGTTCGGCGATACCGGATGGAGCGTAGCTTCTGGTTCACTGCTTCCGGTTCGTTGAAAACTCGCTGACCCACCGCTGGTGCTTCACTCGACCTACTCGATTTTGTCCCTAACGGTGAAACTAGTCTGCTCACATGCTTCGGTCCGGCGATTCCAGCTGGTTCGTGGTGCCCAGTACACTGGCGCCTCAAGCAAAGCTGTGGTTGCTCTCACAGCCTTCTCCTTAACATAATCATCGTGACTTTAAAAGTTGTTACCGTTTGGGATGCTTTCCCCTAGGATCTGATTCCGAGCGAACGATAGATAGTAAGCAAATTATATGTATGTGTTGTATAGTACTGTTCGTCTTGATTTGTTGTGAGAAATTGTGAATCTAAATTGTAAGCAAAATTGTATGCAATCATTAAATTAAGCTTGAGAAAAGAAATTATTGATTCCACTCCCTTTACCAACTGTTAATTTAAATAATGAATTAAATATAAATGTAACACACATAACACACTACACATACAAAGATATCGAAACGGGAGGAATTGGATATGGAATTAACGGATGGAATTAGGAAATGCGGGACGAAGAAGGCGGAAAATGAGGTGGAAAAGGGGGAGGTGAGGTATGAAATTGGGTTTGCCAGAAGTGGATTAGGTATAAGCCAGTCTTTTCCACTTGAGACACCAAGCACTACAGAAGTACTAGAAAGTTTTGAGCCAGTTACGCTAGAGATCGGATAGTTTTACCACTTCTAGTCACACGTTGCATGAGTGGCTAACAGTGCAGTGGAGAAGAAGTTGCGAGTTCGGAGTATTTCGAGTCAGGTAACCTAATTGGGAACAACATTCTAATGGCAACAAAAACCCTCATACCTTCTCCATTGTTAACCTCAGGACCCATTAAGTTTCGGCTGGAAGTTTGTGTGGCCAAGTCCCACCGATAACTCCGGAAATACCCTGCGACGTTGGGATCATAGTTCGTGTCACCACGAGGCAGCATAGTTCGTGAACAAAATCCCCGCCACGACCACATTTCTGCCGGGATTCGTCGGCCACGTGGAAAAACCCGACGAGAAAGCCGCCATTCTGCCTCCTGCAGCCCAGCAAGCCATCCGGCAACCGCATGCTATTGCCGCCCAGCGCGGAAAACCGACAACCGTCTTCGACCGCCACCCAGGGAGCGAACCAGAAATCGCATATGACCGTCACTACGGGCGCATCCCGTCAGCAGTCTACGATCGCAACCAGCGTACGCCCAGCACGAGTCCCCGAATTCCTCCCCAGCGCCGGCCGGCCAACATACACACCTACACCACACACCGTAAGCAAATAAAGTTAAGTAAAAGTGAAAAATCAGTGTTTTTGGACTTTTGATCAGTGCTAAGAGCCGACCCTGTAAAGCAGAGAAAATCCCTGGAGGAAAAGCCTGTTTGGTTTCGTCCTCAGCTACCACCTTGGGTTTGAGAGAAGTATATAACAAAGTTCAAGTCGATGATATATTCTCCGACCGCGCTGTCTTTCGGCTGCAAGTCATTACCAACTCTGTTTTATGATGGACAATCGTCTCCGTGTCGAGTGTCTCCTCTTCTAGCGATTGTCCGATTACTTGGAACACCACATCATCCGTGATGCCGAAAATCGTTATATCTCTGGGAAAGTTCAGCTTCAATACTCCATCGTACACTGCGTTCCACAGCGTCCAATCGAGGAACGTCAGTTGTAGTTGTGATTCTCCCTTGTCTGTCTCGTAGATCAGTGTTTGGTACTGAAAGTAGCTCTATAATATCCTGCAGAGTTACTCATGTTGTACAGCGAATGGGTGATTGCTTCCCAGCTAGTACTATTGCAGCATTCTTCCCTACCACGCAAAAACGATATCCTTATCTCTGCTGTCTCCACAGCTCCCACAATCGTTTGGATGGAATTCACTGTAGACCTGCTTAAAAGGAAGCCGAATTACATGAGATGCCGTTCTCACGGTCCGCGTACTTCGTTAGCTTGTTCAGGATTACTCTCTAACATTACCAAGGGATATATTGACTACGCTGAATCTCCATGTTGTCCCGGCATCGGAAGCAACCTTTTGTCGCTTCCAATCGTTTTGAACATATCCGGGCTCTCATGTATCGCTTCACTTTTATGGCTTTCGCCATCTCGATAAGCTGTTTGTTGGTAAATCGATCTTCATCTTTGTGATCATCCTCCTCACTGTACGGCGAAAATAGATTCATGTTGTGGGGAAAACCTTTCAATGGTGACCTCCATCTTTTCCGGGCACCTTTCAGGGGGTGCAGCTGAGCCTTTTATCTTTGTTATGCCAACTTTGTAGGCCTCTCCTAAGGAAATTCGCGTTGGCTTTGTGGCAAGGTTTTCTTGTACAGTTTGACTGCTTTGTTGAGAGCGGTTCTTGCAGCTCGCTTCCCTCGAGCTTTCTGACTTCTTTTTAATTTTAAATATATTTGACACGGCTCAATGCGTTAGCACAACTGAGCCGTGGAGCGCACCTTGGGGGTCATTTGGTCCGTCTTCTCTCGCGTTTTCGTTTACGTCCATGTCATCATCGGTACTGCATTCATCTTGCTCATCATCGGATGTTCTTATTTGTTGTTTGTGCTTACGGGTCGCTATTGTAAATCCTTCTTCATCGGTATTAGATTCCTTATTGGTGGTGTTGGTTGTTGGTTTGGAAACATTTGCTGTAATCGTTGTTACTTCGATGTTGGTAATGGCAGTTAGTTTAGTGGTACTGAGGCCGATCGTTGTTGAGCTGGTGTTTGTGAATGCCCGGTCTGCAGTCGTTGGTTTACCAACTGGTTGTGGTTTAACATACGATGATTGTATACCGGCATTGGTCGTATCAGGTGGAATTTCTTTAGCAGTCTCTGAGCAAGGTTTCCCGTGGAGTAGCGGATGATCACAATATTGACAGGTGTGTGACTAGTGTTCGTTGAGAATATTCAACACCATGAGGTGATTTGCATGTGAAAGTCAAGTAAGAGGGAATATGTTTTGTCGGACGCATTCTCACCACACGAACGCCGTTGCGGAGTCTTGGGAAGAAGTTCCTCCAAGTATCTTCCTTAACACTATTCACCGCTCCGTATTTTGACAGCATTTGTTTGAAGTTTGAAGCGAAGGAACTAGTACGTGGTGCCAGATCATGTGTCTTTATTTCAATACTGTCAACATCTATATACGTTGGGATACTGTATAAAATGTCATTACATTCGATGACGTGTTGCAAGTTGTTCTGGGAAGCGAATGATTCTGCTTGACTAATGTTTTTAACATATTCAGTACCGCATGACGTAAATGATGGAATTGCACCGCATAAAGTACCGCAAGCTACGTTGAACTTCAAGTTCACCTTCAACATTTGCTTTCCTTCATGAATTGATGGTATTACCGGATATTTCGTGTAATCAACAGCAACACAGTTTGCCCGCATCGTGATATACTTTTGCTTTGCATTGTCACTCATTGTTTGTTCACGTTTCACACACTAGGCAGAAGGAATCAATTTTTGCCTTTGCAAATAGACCAAGCGTCGCGTGGGTAAATTTGAATACTTGCCCTGCTATTGCAGCGGAGCGATTTCTAGCTTCTGAACTGAGCGAGATGAGAAACCGAAATGATCTCCGACTTCTTCTCCAAGCTCGGAGGCAACTTATACGTAGATCGATAATCGTCGTATTGCACCCGGCGACCGTTTCTCGGTTTCCCATCCCTTGGTATGGTCGCATTACACGCCCTTGTTAGTAGTGCCGTGAACTCGTTCGCATTTAGGTTGAAGAGGATACCCTCAAATTCAAGTTCTTCGACGGACACGTTCCTGTGAAAAATCGCTGTTTTCCATCTTCACTCGTTTATATATCTCCCACATATTCATATTCATGTGTAGTTCATAGTCCTGTTATCAATGCTGTACCAGATCGCTTGGTGGTCGTTGTGGATATATCCTCGCACACTTTTCAGTCCATTTTTCCGGTTACTCCAAGGCTACAAAAATTGACATCGATAATGGATTGTCGGTTCCCCCTGCGGTAAGTGCCGATGATACCATTATTTGTAAGATCTATATTTAGCTTTGCTAGAGCATTCTTGATCGCTGATGGCCAGACAAAGTTCTTTTGATTCCAGCGTCTATCTCGAAAATTTCGCATGTTTCTGGTTCTTGGAATATTTCAGAATTAATGTCTCTTCGGCTTCTACGATCCCATATGAAATCTTTAAATGTCAAAAACCTGTCGGTAAAGCTCATGTATATTGAATATTGAACCACATATAAATCGCCATGAGTCTGATTTGAATTCAGATTGTTTCCTTATCGAAATTATTTTCGAATGCAACGATCGATTATGTCTCTATCGACTGCTGCGTTTAAAATGGAATCGATTCAGAAGTCGGTCTGTATTAGCCTTTCCATGAGATGTTTGTTTGATAATACACAGATGGGTCCTTCCTTCCGCGACCAGCAAACGTTTCATTTGATGTTGGACTGGATCGATGATCTCATTTAAACTTCACATTTACCCGAGAATGGTCAAAATAAAAATTATCATGGGATGGTAATTTCTAAAATTACCATACGTGACAATTTTTTGAATTTTGGTTATTTTAAAAAAATTATTTGCCCCCTGATTTTTTCAGCGATTTTGAAGGGGGGGGGGGTGACATAATTTTTAAAAAAGATTTGTAATGGCCTTAATATATGGACTTAGATGCGTTTTTGCAACCGTTTTCGAGTAGCAGTGTATTCATTCATAAATAGGCTTTGTAGTATGTCCCTATTAGCAGAATCAAAATAGGATAGGCTAAGTGGAAGTAGAAATAAATCTCTTTGCGCTACGAAAGCACAGATTGCTCATGCAGGTTTCGCATGTAACCGCTAACAAACACATTGAAATCTGTGTTTCAGTCAAAAATATCTTTTTACCATCTGTGATAACTTAAAAAGAACGACAAAAATCGGTAATAAATTTCAGAAAAATTGCAATATTTAAAAAAATCTGTGAAATTTTCATCAAAATGTCAAAATCTGCCATCTGTGAAAAAGAATCTATAATCAAAAATTGTGAAAAAATCTGTGACATTACAGAAAAATCTGTGAATAGGTAACCCTGCTAACAAATTAGATATAAGTACCTACACATTCGCCTCAAACATTGAACCCAAGCGCACAAAGCAAAATGAGTCAACGCTGATGATAATGGGTAGAACGAAAGAGACAACTAGTACCACGACACTATGTTAACCGTGTTTGCATATGGAGCTCGAATGCACAAGAAATGTTGTGTACGTATAATCGTGTTCGAGATTGTACATGAAAGTGTGCTGGAAACAAGCACAACACAAAAGAAAGAGTATTGTTTGAACGAACAAGCTCAGTCACGTGTTGGATGGCATTGGGTAGCGCACCTCCACAGCCAGTGTAACGGATTTCTAACCAATTCTTTGGGTTTATCTATAGGAATCTATTCTTAGAAGTATGTCGAGGCGATATGTTTAAAAAAAATTGGAAATTTATCATAAGATGGCTGAATTATATGCGTTTAAAATTGGACCACTTTTCGTGACAACACAGATTGTACCTAAAATTAAGAGAAAATTACATATGGAATAATATGAAAATTTCCATTAAAAAATTCGTTCAAAAATGTGAATTATGCAAGAAAAATAAAGTAAACAAACACACCAAAGAGGAGCTAACTATTACTAACACTCCATCAAAACCATTTGAGGTAATAGCAATTGATACAGTTGGACCATTACCCAAATCAAATAAAAATAATCGTTATGCTGTTACAATACAATGCGAATTAACGAAATATATAATTTTAATATCAATTCCGACAGAAGAGGCTAACCTAATAGCGAAAGCCTTAGTCGAGAATTTTATTTTAATTTACGGTAAGTTCCTAGAATTAAAATCTGATCAAGGCACTGAGTATAAAAACGAGGTACTCGATCAAATTTGTAAATATCTTAAAATTAAGCAAACATTTTCTACGGCATATCACCCACAAACGATTGGAGCTTTAGAAAGAAACCACAGATTTTTAAACGAATATCTAAGGTCTTTCGTTAACGAGCATCATTCAGATTGGGATGATTGGATGCCATTGCATTTTCATACAATACTAAATCATCAATTCACACCGTATGAACTACTATTTGGCACTAAAGCAAAATTACCGCAAGAAAACTATTCAGACTCGATCACACCTATTTACAATTTCGATCTTTATAACACAGAACTCAGATATAAATTAGAAAAATCTCACAAAATTGTACAACAAAGATTAATAAACCAGAAAGAAATCCGAAAAAAACAATGCAGATATATCATACACTTAGTATTAAAATAGGAGATAAAGTATGCCTCAAAAATGAGAATAGACATAAGTTAGATTCATTTTACGTAGGACCATATAAAGTAATAAAAATTATAGAACCAAATTGTAAAATTATTAATGATACCATTAAACAAAAATTAGTAGTACACAAAAACAGACTAATAAAACAATGACAAATACACTACAAATAGTAAATCTAAAATCAAAGACTAATAAATTTTATATTCTTACCTTTATAACCATGTTTATCAATCATAAGATTAAAACAATAAAAAAACAACCAAAAATATTTGTAAGAAAGACGAGGAACAATTTTAGCTTACAGAAAACAATTCTAAATTTATTAACTTCCTGAATGATTCCACTCCGTTACATCATTCACCTAAAGGGTCGAAGAAGGACAGCAAGTGTCACATTGTCAAACAACGGGCACCGAGTTTACAACGTAACACATGAGGTGTGTTCTACCGGTGTCTTCGTCACCTAAGAGATAGCAGATAACAGGTATATTTTTCATTCCTTTTTGTGATAGTTTTTCTTGCTAGGTAAAATGAATGACGAGATAGGAGAACAGGTAACAGACCCTCCCCCTAAGCATTCTGCTGAAAATGTAAACCCGATTAGAATTAAAATTTATCCAGAGTCGTCAACGGGACCATGGATTGTATTTATTAGGCGTAAAGTAAAGGCGCTAAATATCATTCAAATTTCGAAAGATTTGACTTCGCGATTCTCGGATGTAAAAGAGATCGTCAAAGTTAATAAAGATAAAATACGCATTGTCGTTGGTAGTCTCAAACAAGCCAATGCAATTGCTTCTTGCCAGCTTTTTGCGCGTGAATATAGAGCGTATATTTCTTCAAAGGAAATTGAAATTGATGGGATCATCACAGAATCGAGTTTGACTGTTGATGACTTAATTAAGCATGGGGTTGGTCGTTGCAAAGACACCATACTTAAAGACGTAAAGATACTTGAATGCAAGCAATTGCATTCAGTATCACACGAAGGAGATAAAAAAAGTTTATCGACTGTCTGACTCGTTTCGAGTGACTTTCGCTGGGTCTGCGCTGCCCAACTATGTCATTATCGATAAGATTCATCTCCCTGTTCGCCTTTTTATCCCTCGTGTAATGAATTGCCTTAATTGTAAACAGCTTGGCCACACAGCCACTTACTGTTCCAATAAGTCACGGTGTGGCAAATGTGGGGGTTCTCATCAAGAGGATACATGCAATGAAAAATGTTTAATGTGCGGAGAAAACTCGCATGAGCTCCTTGCATGTCCCATTTATAAATTGCGCGAGGATAAAATTAAACGATCCTTGAAGGAGAGGTCTAAGCGCTCCTATGCAGCAATGTTGAAAAATGCTACCCCTAAACCCATCTTCTTAGAAAACACTTACACATCTCTATTTTCGGAACAGTCTGACTCCGACGGAGCGTGCGAAGGTACATCATTTGTTTTACCCGGAAATTCCAGAAAAAGAAAACAGTCTTCTTTTCCCAAGTTGCCAAGAAAGGGCCTTAAAATTTCTCCACCAATAGATAAACTGCGCCCAAAACTAAAGATTCCAATTAAAAACCGAAATCAATTCCGCCCGGTTTTGGGAATGTACAATCCAAACAGAACACCATTACTGGAAATAAAATTTCGATTTCCTCTGAGCCTCAACCGGGGGTAGGATTATTGAAATTTTCTGAAATTTTTGATTGGATTTTTAAAGCATTCAATGTTTTTGAACCACTAAAGAGTATACTTTCAGCTTTCCTCCCAACAATTAGAACATTTTTAGAGCAGCTGATTGCTCAATGGCCCATCCTTGCAGCAATTATATCTTTCGATGGATAATTCAACTCCTAAGGTGCAAGACTTCATCACTGTTTTACAGTGGAATTGCAGAAGTATCATACCAAAAATTGATTCCTTAAAAATTTTACTGCATAATTTAAAATGCGATGCTTTTGCTCTATGTGAAACATGGCTTACCTCAAACATTAATTTCAACTTAAATGATTTCAACATTATTCGCCTAGACCGAGACACCCCGTATGGAGGAGTGCTTCTAGGAATTAAAAAGTGCTATTCTTTCTATAGAATTACCATCCCCATGATTGCTGGCATTGAGGATGTAGCAGTCCAAACGAATATTAAAGTCAAAGACATGTCTATCGCTTCTATATATATACCTCCCAAAGTTCAAATTGGAAAACGTCAAATTTTTGAGGTAGTGGAATCCATGGCTGCTCCGCGTCTGATACTGGGAGGCTTCAACTCGCACGGAGTATTGTGGGGTTCCCTCTACAATGATAATCGATCCTCTTTGATATACAATGTTTGTGACGAATTTAATATGACAGTTTTAAATACTGGCGAAACAACACGCATCCCCAGACCTCCTGCACGTCCAAGTGCATTAGATCTATCTCTGTGCTCGACATCACTTCGGTTAGATTGCACGTGGAAGGTTGTACCTGATCCTCACGGTAGCGATCATTTGCCAATCGTTGTTTCAATTAACAGTGAATTAGGCCTTACGAATTCAATCAATGTTCCTTATGACTTAACACGAAATATTGATTGGAAAACATACGAAACATTAATTTCCACTTCTCTTGCTTCGACAGAAGAGCTACCCCCTACCGAAGAAAATGAATTCCTAGCGGGTTTAATTATTGAAGCAGCAAGCCCAAACGAAATGCAATTCTAGAATGACAATAAATAGACGGCCCCCTAATCCTTCGTGGGACATAGAGTGCTCTGATGCATATGAAGCTAAGCAAGTTGCTTACAAAGAAATTATGAAACAGAAAGTGGGTATACGTGAGAACTTTGAAAATTATTTCATTTTGCAAAATAAATTTGACAGTATACGTCGTGCCAAAAAGTCTAGTTATTGGAGACGCTTCGTTGCTGGCTTGTCAAGAGAAACATCAATGAGTACTCTTTGGAATACAGCCAGAAGAATGAGGAATCGAAACGTGACTAATGAAAGCGAAGATTTTTCGAATCGTTGGTTATTTAATTTTGCCAAGAAAATTTGTCCAGATTCTGCTCCTGCGCAGAAAATCATTCGCGATGCTCCCACAAGTAACGATTTCATAGATTCGCCTTTGACAATGATGGAATTTTCAATTGCACTCCTCTCATGCAACAATAATGCTCCGGGACTAGACAGAATTAAATTCAACTTGGTGAAGAATCTGCCTGACCTAGCAAAAAGACGCTTGTTGAATTTATTCAACAAGTTTCTTCAGCAGAACATTGTCCCGCACGAATAGAGACAAGTGAAAGTTATCGCCATTTCAAAACCGGGACAACCAGCCACGGATCATAACTCGTATCGACCGATTGCAATGCTATCCTGCATCAGGAAATTGTTGGAAAAAATTATCCTACGACTTCTCGACAATTGGGTTGAGGCGAACGGCTTGCTCTAAGATACCCAGTTTGGTTTTCGGAGAGGAAAGAGAACGAATGATTGCCTGGCGCTACTTTCGTCAGAAATTCAACTAGCTTACGCAAAAAAAGAACAAATGACGTCTGTGTTCTTAGACATAAAAGAAGCATTCGACTCAGTCTCCATTGATGTTCTCTCGGAGAAACTACATCAATGTGGTCTTTCACCGATATTAAATAATTATTTATACAATTTATTATCAGAAAAGCACATGCATTTTTCATATGGCGATTTGGCGACACTCAGAATAAGTTACATGGGCCTCCCACAAGGCTCTTGTCTAAGCCTCCTTCTCTATAATTTTTACGTGAATGACATTGATAATTGTATTGTCAGCCCATGCACTCTAAGACAACTTGCAGATGATGGGGTGGTTTCTGCCACAGGACCAAAAACTATAAATTTACAACAACCATTGCAAGATAGCTTGGATAATTTATCAATTTGGGCTTTAAAGCTGGGCATCGATTTCTCTACGGAGAAAACAGAGTTGGTCGTTTTCTCAAGAAGCGTGATCCAGCTCAGCTTCAGCTTCAGTTGGTTGGTAGAACGATAGCCCAAGTCCTGACTTTTAAATACCTTGGAATTTGGTTCGATTCTAAAGGCACATGGGGAGGCCACATTAGGTATCTAATAACGAAATGCCAACAAAGGATAAATTTTCTGCGAACAATAACTGGATCATGGTGGGGTTCTTATCCAAGTGACATGATAAGATTGTATCAAACAACAATACTTTCAGTAATTGAATATGGGTGCATCTATTTCCGTTCAGCTGCGAACACTCACATTATTAAACTGGAACGGATACAGTATCGTTGATTACGAATCGCATTAGGTTGCATGCAGTCGACCCATACGATGAGTCTTGAAGTACTAGTGGCAGTTCTTCTTTTAACCCATTCATGCCCATGTTGTTTGTGGACAACAACGTTTTTAAACAGCTATAACTTTTGATTGAGGCAAGATTATCTCACAAAAACAAGTAAGGCTAATAAATGTGACTATTGCCTTTCATTTGAGTATTAACAGTTACAAGGATCACCTCTAGAACTGAAGTTATTGCAATTAGTCTGATTTGATTCCGACGGAGAAGTGCTGCCAGGGACAGCTTACGTTGATGACGGAAAATGAATTTTTCATATATCTTCGTTAGGTTGCAATAATATTGAAAACTGTTAAATCTTATCAATTTAGACTGTCTTCCGCTACTTTTTCCACGCAATTGGACTATTGTAAATATTCTTGGAGAATTGCATTGAGCGTTGGAAGGTAAAAGTTGAGCAGCTTCTAACACTGCGAGGGAAGCACCTATCTTTATGAAAAAAAGGCTTTTCGTGTTTCTTGATCCCACCGTTTTCAAGGAAAAATAGTTTTGAAACTCTACCTGAACTAGAAAAAAGTTGGGCATGAAAGGGTTAAAAGACTGATTCTGGGATCTCTCCTTTCGTTTACTTATTCGATGTGAGGTTATCAACCCACTGGTAATTGAAAATTTTGAAAGACTTGTCGAGCTTCAACCCCAAACCAGATTCATGACAGTGTATTTCAATCACATGTCACAAGAAATAACGCCTGCTAGGTATGTTCCCGCATACGTCAATATACTAGATACTCCTGAATCCACTTTATTCTTCGACACGTCTATGCAAGCAGAGATTCGCGGAATTCCGGACCATCTACGCTCGCGGGAGATCCCTAAAATATTCACAAGTAAATATCAACACATAGACTGCCTTAAAATGTTTTACACTGATGGGTCAGTGAGGCCACTGGTTTCGGTATTTTCAACAATAATTTTTCAATTTCTCTCAAACTTGCAGAATCCGCCTCTGTTTATATAGCGGAACTAGCAGCAGTTCACTATAGTTTGCAAATAATTAATACTTTACCCCCGAACCATTACTTTATCCTCACTGATAGTCTCAGCACAACTGCAGCTCTACGCTCAAAGAGGATTGATAATCACGATCCATTCTTTTTGGGGAAGATACGAGAATCTCTGAGTAACCTAACAAGAAAATGTTATAAATTTACCCTAGTGTGGCTTCCCGCCCATTGCTCTATTGCGGGCAATGAGAAAGCTGATAATTTAGCCAAGATTGGTGCACTAGATGGTGAAATATATGAAAGACCCATCGCTTACAATGAATTTTATAGCGCTTCTCGACAGAGGACACTTGCTAGTTGGCAAACATCTTGGGACAATGGAGATATGGGACGATGGCTACACTCAATTATCCCTAAAGCATCAACAAAAGCATGGTTCAAAGGATTGGATGTAAGTCGGGACTTCATCCGTGTGATGTTTAGGCTCATGTCCAATCATTATACTTTAGATGCGCATCTCCGTCGTATTGGGCTCGCTGAGGGTAATCATTGTGCTTGTGGAGAGGGTTACCATGACATTGAGCATGTTGTTTGGTCCTGCACTGAATATCGTGAAGCCAGATCACAATTAGTAGATTCTTTACAAGTCCGAGGAAGACCAATCCATGTTCCTGTTAGAGACATCCAGCGGTTGTCAAAATTTAATTAAATTCATCTCCTCATACTCTCATCCAAGGCTAAACATTCACCAATTAAAGTGTCCTAGAATATTCAGTTTTTAAATTTAGACAATAACAGAAAAAAGTAAATAAATACACCCGGAAATACTAGATCATTATGAAATACAACAATGTAAGGAAAAAAGCAAACAATAAAGTGATGTCATTGTTAGTTTTAGACAAATTACTAGTATAGTTAAAATTAGTCTTAAGGATTTTGGTAACTATGCAAAAAAAGAAACTGGCGTAAAAAGCTTTTGCAAATGCCGTGTCAAATAAACGTATGGAAAAAAATTCACCTAAAGGGGGATGGTGTACCATATATATTCTCTTGTACCGCATACATTCCAAAAACCAAAATCACAAATCCCAAACTAAGATGAAAAATAGTATCAAGACCCTAAATGATAAATCCCTAATCTTTCCATCTCTAATCTTTCCCACGATCCAAGCATAGTCATTAAATCATAAACCCGAAACCTCACAAAATAATTAACTTTCCCATTGAAACTAAACCCAAAGCATACGGCATTAAAACAAATGCTTACACAAGTAAGCAACCACTTCTGACCTAAATCATTTCACAGCACTTGATTTACAAACCAAAATATTCATGTCATCTATCCTCTCAAGTAAACATAAAATAACCAAACCAGAAATGAAACGTAACACGAAACCGCTATAAAATAACAGCGTTCTCGGTTATGCAATATTAAGCATTTCCTTATTTTCCTTTCCACTGTTTTGTCAGCTGCATGACTATGTCAACACAATGTTATACTGGTTCATTGGATAGGAATGAACTTTGTTGATCAATTTCCCCTGCGCGTCAAGCTTTAACCTGACTGGTTGAAACAGTAAATAATATTGTAGACGTTGAACCACGTTTCTCGCTTAGGTAATAATGTAAGCAGTACTAGATTTAGGCAGGCTAGTTTTTAAGCAATGAGCAATAAAGAAAATTGAACAGTAATATTTCGAAAGGTGTTTTTGAGACATTGGACTTGAATTGTCGTTTTTAGCATCAATGCCGAAATGTCCAGCAGCAAGGGTAAAGTAATGCCCCAAAGTGAGATAAATGTGAAAAACCCAGATGGCTAAATGTGAACACCTCAGATATTTGTATATTTGTAAGATGGCTAAATGTGAGCATCCCAGACCCAACAGCGGAAAGAAGGCTAGGCAGGACAACATTATATGAGCACCGGATAGACGTGGGAGACGCACCACCACGCGAGCAGCGACACTATCCAATGTCTCCATATGTGCTAGAAGAAGAGAACCGCGAGATCGATAGGATGCTCGCTATGGATGTTACCCGAGCAGAAGAAAATAACTTCAGAATACCAAATTCAGGTATTCTGTACCCAATACTTGAACACCACAATAAGGTATTGAGGAGCCTTGCATAAGAGGTAAAATACCTGAAATAATAACTGATACATGTATGTACTACGAATAACTAGTTGATAAAGAAACGAGTTATAATAATTGAATAATAACAAAACCTTTTCAACCTTCCAATAACAAAATTTACTGTATGGAGCTATTCAATAAAGTATTGATTTGGTTTTTCTAAAAATCACTGGAATACATAAATAATACTAAAATAATGTATTATACCTCATTGAGGTACTAAGCAGGTATTGAAAAACGTTTCTTCAATACCTGCTTAATACCTCAATGAGGTATTGATAATCAATTAATACCAGGTTTTGGTATGATACCACAAAATAGTATGCTCGGGCTATTGGCCAGTTAGTTTCTCCTAGTCGGGTATAGAAGAAGCTCTGTTTTCTCCGTGGAACAACCAGTGGTGCACAGTGGTCCAGATCGCTAATTTAGGAGGAATTTTTACTTTCTGACAAACCTGTATAATTTAGCCGTATCATGTCTTAGGATGAATTTGTGTACATCTGAAGATGCTTCTTTTTATTGGAATAGTTATTAGGGTGGTTCTAATTTATCTAAAATACGAAAATAAACTTTTTACTGACGAAAGATAGAGCTCCACAGTCT
The DNA here is from genome assembly GCF_030247195.1 of Topomyia yanbarensis. Lineage (NCBI taxonomy): Eukaryota > Metazoa > Arthropoda > Insecta > Diptera > Culicidae > Topomyia > Topomyia yanbarensis. Next base: position 99,852,787 of record NC_080670.1, on the reverse strand, counting down.
TCCACAAAGTAACTTATTTTGAATAAATTTGTTGAATATATTAAAGCTCTGTCTCTTTTAGTGTTTGTTATACAAGAAATTAAAAAAAGATTAGGGTGTTCCTGAAAAAAACGTTTTTTTAATATAACTTTCGTATCTTTTACTTTTTGTTAACACAACCTTTGAACAGCTTATTGAAAACTTCAAGCCGAGACACCGAAGGTCAAACTTTTTTGTTTAAAAAGTTATGGACACTTTTCGTTAAAAAATAGCCTATTTCAAGGCTCATTATCGCTGATTGGGGCACCTAAAATTGAATACTGTTTCAACCACTTGAAAGACCATACTTTTTAGTATATTTGAGCAAAAATTGGCGAATACGATAATTTTTTTTTAAATTTGCAATTTAGCTTTAAAGTTTGTTGTTTTGCAGGTTCAACGCATTTACACACATATCGTTGTATTATGAAAAAAGCTACTTTCAAATGTAGCAGCAAGCTTTGCATAAGTGAAACGACTGTCAAAAAATCTATTTTAATCCACCTAGCGGTGCAATTGTGCCTTTCTCAATCATGAATCACGAGAATGTGTGCGTTGTTTATATTCATTAAAAACTTTTATATGCATATATTACATTTTATTATTATACATCACATGACAACTATATACCGGAAAATAAATCATTATTCGAGTTCTAAAATTTTGAAAAAGAAAAAAACATCCACGGTAATATTGAACTGAAAAAAGGTGCGAAATCGGCAAAGTCCCAAAAAGTCGATTTCCATAAAAAAAAATTTCGGAAGTCGGATCCATTAGAAATTCAATAGCAGCCTATGGGAACGTTGCACCTTTCATTTGAGACTAAGTTTGTCAAAATCGGTTCAGCCATCTCTGAGAAAAATGAGTGACATTTTTGGTCACATACACACACACACACATACGCCCTCCGGGCCTCCGTTAAAAAGTCGGTTTTCAGAGCAATTGCAATACCTTTCTATTGAGAAAGGCAAAACGCTTTTAATCCACCTAACAATGTGATGAGACATTTCTTATAACTCTTATCACTCTCTTCGGATATTATATCGTTTGAGAACATTTAGAACTTGATGCTTCGCGATGTTTTTGATAACACATACTACATAGGATAGTGGCAGGACTCAGAAAATCGCTCAAATCAGCATAGGACAACATCAGTGCTAGAAATCTCAAACCAAATCAATGGGAAAGCAAAAAAAAATGACCCATAAAATAGACATACAAACGAATTATTGCTAATGCTCTGTTCATAAAATATCTAAATTGTGGTGGGAAAACAGAATTTTCCTAAAGGGCTTATATATTGTACTGAGCCAAAAAAATCGATTTTTTTTAATCGATTTGAAGTTTATACTTTACTCAAATTTCCAACGCGACTGAGAACTAAGAAATCAACGCTTTTTCTTGAAAAGGCCGATACTAGCAGGACACCATTCAAAGAAAATCAACAGTGAATATTTCGAGACTTTAACAAAGGCGGGATTGACTTCGGTTGTTTATTTCTGACAGCATGCGACATTTACGGTGCAAAGGTTTCCACAAAATTCAGAAGTGATGACAGCTCATTTTCTATCGGAGAGTGAGAAAAACAGTCCAGTATCATTGTGTGTGTTGTTTGCATTGCAATGCAAATATTACTACCTAATATCTTAAAACTAAATGAAGATGCTCACTAAGACTATCAGCACCGGTGCGTAAGCAAATGCGTGTGTATTTTGATTACGCTAAACGATAATATTTTATTTAGGCACCCGTTTTCGCACCGGTCGTTGGTAAATAGGTTTCCAAAATAATAATCTGTTTTTACACCGGTAGTTGTTATTATAGCAACGTTACACTTTTTTGCAATCATGCAATAAAATAATCGTTTTTTAATGATATGGACTTTATTCAGTGAAAAAAATATTGCTAGAAAGAAAATACATTTATTTATTGAATTCAATAAAACCATTTTAGTAACAAACATCGTTCTCTTTTCTAAAAATATTTTATTGCAATGATTGTAAAATTATTCAAACTGGAAATGTTTATTGAGATTAAAAGTTAATTATTGTTTCAATGAAAAAATGCTCATACCATTAATTTTGTCGTTTGAAGCAATAAACATTGTATTATTGAATTGAATAAGACATTTTTTGTTCAAATATGCTAAAATTCTCTATGTAATAAAAATTCTAAGAAA